>NC_068938.1:138258220-138448220 GCF_016801865.2 Culex pipiens pallens | reverse complement strand
TCAGGTAATTTTTTAATTAAAATGTAAAAAATGCCATCCTCACCAGGGGCTTTCATATTTTTAAATTTTTTGATAATAGATTTTATTTCATTCAGATCCGTATTAAAAACATCATCTGATGAAAACTGTTGTTCAACAATATTCTGAAATTCTATTGAAATTTGATTTTCAATAGGACTCAGAACATTTAAGTTGAAATTATGAGCACTCTCAAACTGCTGAGCAAGTTTTTGAGCTTTCTCCCCATTAGTTAATAGAATATTATCACCATCTTTTAAAGAAGGGATTGGTTTTTGAGGTTTCTTAAGAACCTTTGAAAGTTTCCAAAAAGGTTTGGAATAAGGTTTAATTTGTTCGACATCTCTTGCGAACTTTTCATTTCGCAGGAGAGTGAACCTGTGGTCAATAACCTTTTGCAAATCTTTTTGAATTCGCTTCAGTGCAGGATCACGAGAACGTTGATACTGTCTTCGGCGAACATTTTTCAGACGAATCAAAAGCTGAAGATCGTCATCAATAATGGGAGAATCAAATTTGACTTGGACTTTAGGAATAGCAATATTCCTAGCATCCAAAATTGCATTAGTTAAAGATTCCAAGGCTGAATCAATATCAGCTTTGGTTTCTAAAACAAAATCATGATTTAAATTGTTCTCAATATAATGCTGATACCTGTCCCAATTAGCTTTGTGGTAATTAAACACAGAACTATTGGGTCTGGTAACTGCTTCATGAGAAAGTGAAAAAGTTACTGGAAGGTGATCAGAATCAAAATCAGCATGAGTCACTAAAGGACCACAATACTGACTTTGATTTGTCAAAACCAAATCAATTGTTGATGGATTTCTAACAGAAGAAAAGCAAGTTGGCCCATTCGGATATAAAACCGAATAAAGACCAGATGAGCAATCTCTGAATAGAATTTTACCATTGGAATTTACTTTTGAATTATTCCAAGATTGGTGTTTGGCATTAAAATCACCGATAATCAAAAATCGAGATCTATGCCGAGTAAGTTTATTCAAATCCCCTTTGAAATAATTTTTATTTTCCCCAGTGCATTGGAAAGGCAAATATGCAGCTGCAATCATAATTTTCCCAAAAGAAGTTTCAAGTTCAATGCCCAAACTTTCAATAACTTTTAACTTAAAGTCACGTAAAGTGCTATAAGTCATACTACGGTGGATAACTATTGCAACTCCACCGCCATTTCGATTCATTCTGTTATTGGTTATAACTTTATAATCTGGATCACTTTTCAAATAAGTGCCAGTTTTTAAAAATGTTTCGGTTATAACAGCAACATGCACGTTATGAACTCGTAAAAAGTTGAAAAATTCATTTTCTTTCGCTTTTAAAGAGCGAGCATTAAAATTCATAATATTGATGGAATTACTTAGATCCATGATTAAACTTCAGGGTAAGAACAACATCATTCGCAAATTTTAATCCAATCTGGATAGCTTCCATCATGGATGTAGCATTACTCATTGTTTGAATCAAACCAAACAGTGAGTTTTGCAAAAAAGTCATTTTTTCAAACGTAACATCGCCGAGATCAGAATATCCCAAAGCGTTGCCAGCAGAAAAATTTTCAAATGAAATTTGAGGTACCTGCCCAATTTGAAAATTGGTAGAGGATTTAAAATTCGTGGATGAACCCGAACCCGAAACGACGTTGGCATAAGAAATGCCATTGCTGTTACCTAACTTTTCCACGGTAGGGGTATTTCTAGCATTGTTCGAGTGAGACAGCACGAACGTTTGATTTAAAGATGCAGGTACAACCTGACTTTGAGAAATTTTCGGTTTGGATTTCGGCTGATGCTTAGCACGAGAATCCAAAACCTTTTTTCTGATGGGGCAATCCCAGAAATTTGATTTGTGATTTCCACCACAATTTGCACATTTAAATTGGGTGACTTCTTTCACGGGACAATTGTCCTTGTCGTGAGAAGAATCCCCGCAAACCATGCATTTTGGAACCATGGCGCAATGATCAGTACCGTGACCGAATGCCTGGCAACGCCGGCACTGGGTCAGATTCTGGCCATTACCGCCATGTTTCTTAAAATGCTCCCACTTTACCCGTACATGGAACAAAAACTGAACTTTGTCCAAAAGTTTCAAATTGTTGATTTCATTTCTGTTGAAATGAATCAGATAAAATTGTGAAGTCAAACCAAAGCGAGAAATATTCCCGTTTGATTTTTTCTTCATTGGTATTGCTTGGGATGGGGCAAAGCCAAGTAACACCTTAAGTTCGTTTTTGATCTCATCCACCGACAAGTCGTTGGAGAGACCTTTCAGGACCGCCTTGAATGGACGAGCATTCTTGGTCTCATACGTGTAGAAATTGTGTTTGTGGTTTTTCAAATAACCAACAAAAGTTTGGTGATCTTGTAAAGATTCCGTCAACAAGCGACATTCTCCTCTTCGACCAAGCTGGAACGAAACCTTCAAATTGCAAGTTTCCTTGCAATTCTTCAGTTGCGTTCGAAAGCTGGCCAAATCGGAGACGGAAGTCACTACAATTGGCGGAGCCTTTACTCGTTTCTCGACGGCAGAAGGCTCAGTACGAGGAGAAGGATCCTTGTCAACAGTTTCGGATAAAACACCGAAACTGTTTGCCAATGGAATTGGAGGATTGATCTCACTTTCAGAATCAGAATCAGACCTCGGATGAGGCGGTTTTCTTTTTCTGTTTCCGTTAGCCGGTTTAGCGTTCAAACGCTTCACCGACGTAACGACCAAATCTTCAGAAGATTTGCGTTTACCTTTGTTTTGACGCATTTTGCAAGCAAAGTTCTCTTAAAAAGATGGCTTCGTTTGTAAAATACAACAAAATTTCAGGTGGGGTTAGTCTTGAAAAGACTGTTTAGAATTTGGGAAAATAACTCAGGTAGTCTTTAAAAAGACTGTGAATTTTGTTTGAAATAACTCTGAGCTTAGGTAGTAAAAAATACCGCAGCTCTAGTGTCCGTTCACCTCGAAGGTTGGCAAGACACTGAGGCAGAGGCAGTAGATTTTCATTACCGGGGGCCATATTCGAATACATAAAAAAAACTTTCCCATTACCGCCCAAGTGCACAAACTCACATGGAGCTTTCAGGACCCCTTAATATAAGTAAAAAGAAGGGTGAGGGAGGGGGTGGGGGGCATACAAAACTTTTCCCTTATGAAGAGGGGAGAGCGCAATGTATATTAAAAACTTGCTCCAACGTCGAGGACCAAAACTGAGCCGAAGAGCTGGCCGGAAATGCGAAAATATGGTGAAAACAAATTAAATCCGATTTATCACACAATTCTCAAGTGTGACATCGGAGTAAACAAGTGTACCGGAGCTCCTGCGTCCCAAGTTAGGGCTGGAAAACGAGCAGCGAAGAAGGCTCAGAGTTCCGCCGGTTCGTTGCCATAAGAGGCAAGAATTTGCTTACAAGGGGATGGGTATAAGCTATGTTTTTTTTCTAATGAAGCAAATAAAAAAAACATTAAATCTACTTTGAAGTGATTGGGGTCTTCGCGATGGTGAGTCTAAGAATGTAACACAAAAATCAATTTGCGCGATTAAAAAAGACATTTTTTGAGCTCTGAACCAGCAAGGACAAAACATATTTGGCAGTGCTGCCAATTTAAAAAAATCCAAATTGTTGGAAAACTTAAAAAAAACGGTCGAAAATAAATTCTTTTCGGTTTTAGATGCAAAATCGGATTTGAAATAAAAAAATATTTAACAAATTATGATCAAGTGCACTTCGAGGTAAATCCACCTAAAGTTTATTTTTTTGTAGACATTTAGCAATGTATCTTTTTTTTTCAACAGTTCCATGGTTGCTTGAGTCTGATTTTTTTTTCATGAAATTTTCATAAAATGCATTAAAAAAATTTCTAAGAATATTATACACCTTTGGTTGCTGATTTACAGGTTACAATAGAAAATGAATAACGGAAATATAAAGATTTCTGGGTATCACTTAAATTGTAATCAAGTTTCAAATGACTATATCTCAGCAACTATAAATCCTATATTCAGTGTAAAAAAATGAATCTGGATGAAATTTTCTGATCTATCCGAAGTAAATATTACCTGAATAATTTGATAATATTTGTATTGGAAGATTGTAAAATTGGTGTATTTTGTTCAAATCTTTCAAATTTTTTTTATACGATTCAACCATCTACAACCCACCACGCCTCTAGGCGGGCTTCTATCTTAAAATCCGCTAAAATTCAATTTTCATCCAATTTTTGATCTTCTAAAAGCATTGGAAAAAAGAACATGAATTTTAAGAAAATTCAAAGGTTGGAAGTGTGTTTTGTTTTTTGTGACTTGGCAAATGTTTAAAAAGATGTATTTTTTCTGGGGTCAACTTTGGCTGCGTTGCTAACTAAAATTTGCTCTTATTATGTGAAACTAAATATGCAGTATTTTTTGTAGTGTGTAGCATTTTATTTTACAATTTAAATGATAATGGTATCGTTCTGTAGTAGAAAATGTAAAAAACCAGCAAAAATTTGAAGAAAAAAAGTGATTGTAAAAACATGAAAAAAAAAAACTAAATTGGCAATAGTCAATGATAGTAAGTAAGCCAAATACTTTCAGAAACAAACGTAAACTTAACTAGATAAATGCAAAATAAATTACTAAAAATCAAACAAGAAAAATATAAAACAAGATAAGTTAAGCTATTCGTAAAACAAAAGTTGCTCAAAATAACCTCTTGATCACGAGAAAAAAATCTTTAAAAAAATTGGGCAGTAGAGGGTTAAAGATAATTTTCTGAACTTTTCCAAAAAATATTTTCAAGGTTAAGCAACTTTAGCAACCATTGGCCTCAATAAAAAATACCAAAAAAATCTAATTTTATGTGGATTTGTTTTGCAAACGGTGGATTTTTTCGGAAGTTCTGTAAGTTCCTTTGCTGTAAGTTTGCATCCATAGAAAAAAAAATTTCGCTTTTTTTTCAAATCTTTTTCAATGAACTTTTTTCCAACATATGGCAACACTGCCAATATTTGCCAATATGTGTCCCTTTTGATCATTTTAAACATCTAAAATTCGAAAAAAATCGAAATTATTTAGGAGAATTTGTTTCGCCAGATTTTTGTAATTCATTATTTTTAGTTCAATATTTTTTATTCACTTTTAAGAACAATCATGTTTTAATTTAAAAAAAAATTTGGATATGGAGCATTCTTCTTCAATCGTACACAAAAATTTGCAAAATTGATATCAATGTTTTCAATATCATCATCAAAACACGTAAGGAACCCCCACCTTTTAGGCACCAACCCACTTTTTCTCGAAAATTACTAGAAAAGTAATTTGATTTTGTTGATGCAATCAAATTTGCTACTGTAACAATTGTTTTGATAAATTGCATTGTTTCAATTTCATAGCATTTTTTAGGATGTAATTATCGAAAATTCATATTTAGCTTTTTCATCACTCCCGCAAATAATATTTTCCAACAGCTGAGCAAATTTCCATTATTTTTTTTCCATTTTTGACCTTATTGTTTTGAAGTTTATAATTTGAAAAACTAGTTTTTCTCAATGTTACTAAATTAGCACTAATGTTTTGATTGACAATACAAATTGATAGGAATCTATTGAATTATCACTTTAAAAAACACCTTTGTTGTGTTTTCTGCTTTTAATAATGAAAATTATGGGCCATGTCATAAGAAGTGGAATTAAGGCTCTGGAATGCATCATTCCATATCGGCCATTTGACGGCCATGTTTGTTTTAGAAAAACATTCAAATCTTGATTCAGAACGTATCAATAAATAATGGGTTTCTTTGGGTTGTTTGTAGAAGCATTTTAAATATGGTGATTATTTTTCATTTCAATATACTTTTTCTGGATTGATAGTCATTGCCCCAAGCGTGAAGGACACCTTCTACGACCATAATGTACTTTTCAAATCTGCGTTAACCTAGAAAGAAATTTTCAAAATTTTGCAAATTATTAAGTCTTTCTTCGAATGTTAAAGAATGAAAGGGGTTGCACCCTCCGTTACAAACTATTGAAAAAAGACCTCAGATTCGTGATCAAAGACCATAACTTTCAATTAGAACTACAGTTCTAGTCACTGAAATCAAAGGGGGGTCGGGCAGCTGTTTTGTTAGTTACTGAAGTTACTACAAGTTACAAAACATTGAACATTGTTTCAAAAAGTAAATATAAAATTGTCTTTAACTTGCCACTTTTGATTGCGAATTTGTTTTTGCATTTATAAATAAATTTTAAAAAATTCGGCTTGATCTTATGTTTTATTTTTTCTATAATTCATAATTCTTTCAAAAAATCACTAATCCAACTCCATCCTAAGCTTTTGCGCAAAAGATGTCTTTTTTAAAGTCCCTTTTTTTATTTTTTTTATTTATATTTATTCAGATTTTATCTTCCATATACATTCATTGAGTTAAAATATTATTGAGTGTCCAATCACAATCGATGACTTTTCACCTCAATTTTAAATACTAGCAACTTTCATTTATTCATGAAATATTGTAGCTTTCGCTATTCAGTGATTTCAAATGTAGGAGATTCTACATGTACAAAAGGGAAAAGGGATACCTTAAAACTTACTTATAAACTATATAAAGAGCGGATCAATGCAGCTGATGACTGCAATGATTTTTGTCGAAATGCATCAATTATCTTATTGGACATAACATCCAAAGTGTCAACTTCGGCTATTTGATGAAGTTCACTGGTGCTGAACCAGGGAGGAAGTTTCAGAACCTTTTTAAGAATTTTGTTCTGAATCCTCTGCAGTTTTTTCTTCCTGGTTAAGCAACAGCTTGTCCAGATCGGCACAGCATAAAGCATGGCAGGTCTGAAAATTTGTTTATAAATTAACAGTTTATTCTTTTTTTTTTTAAAGTCCCTTACTACAATTCCTGTTCCATCTATGAACGACCCGCTTTCTGTCGGCTTTTGCAAGAGTTGGCAGCAAATGTGCCTCATTGTTGGTGGCAAGGTATCATAAAAGTTTGAAAAGAAGTTTGCAGCGCCACCTCCTCGTCCTACTCGAATCTGTCCACGCAATGTTCCCTCCTTCACCATGGCCGAAGCTGAGCCTGGGCTGGGTTCGGAAAACGGCTTTGCACTCGTGAGAACCCGTACAGTACACAGTAACAGTGTTAGCTGATGTTACAGATGTCTTACTTTGATTGATTGATAATATTTCAATGAAGTAATTTTTGTAATGGCATACTAATTCAACAAGGTTGTCCTTTTATGTGATATTTCATTTGTACAATTTCTTCGACTTTCCAAAGAATTAAGTCTATCACGTCTGTGGCCACCACCTTCAAAAGCACACCACGCAGAAAAGCTAGAGTAGAAAAGCTCTGCCGGGAAAACCTCACGGGGTGGCTTTTCTCGGCGTAAGCCTTACGTCTCTGAGTGTGGTTTTTTTTCTCTCTCACAAAACTCTCTAGATTCGTGGAAGTGAATTGTGACGACGACGACAACAACAACCGCAACATCAACAGTACCAACAGTAACAGAAGAAGAACATTGGCACGATGATTCATGGAAATGTACTTCCGCGCGACTGTTATTGTCATTGCCATTTGCCAAAAGTGAAACTTTTTTTTCTTGTGCCGTCATCGTCGTAGTCCTCGTCCTCGTGTTAATGGAGTTGTAAAAGATGTTTGGGGATGAACAAAAAGACAGAGAGAGAGGGGTTTCAAATTCCATTGAAATGATTACTGCTGACAAATTGCATTTGGGGCCCAACTTGAGCTGGCGTTATGGCTCCGGAAAATGTAGCAGTGATCTGGATGGATAGGCTCGTCGTGGTTGAATGGGGTTTGATTATGGGTTGGCTTTTCTTGTTTTAGTGCGAGTGGTGCTTTTTGCCGTCACGATGACGAGGCTTACGCAATCTGTCTGGTTATGTTTTGGGGATTGTTATTTTTGGGGTTTGTCCAGACGATTCAAGGGGAAATGAAAATTACAATTTTGGAGGTCTATTTGTAAAGTGAAACACGAATCAATATCTTTGCAAGCCATATGAAATCTAATAATATAGTAAGGGGGAACAGTATTAAAAAAACTACTCAGTGTTTAATTTTCTGAAAAAAACGGATTGCTTCAATGATTCTAAAGATGATCTGCATGTGATTATACCATCGAGTTTTTCCTGTGTTTAAATGAAAAAATGTTTTGAATATGTCACTTCCACAAAATCTGTCATCTCATATAATTAAGCCATAAATTACCCGAAATTTGTCAGCAATCATATCTTAAACGACAGCAAAATGTGCCCCGTAAACGAGATCCCATCCAGTCACACACACGTCTCTTTTCTAAGTTGATATCTGCCACATGGTGGGCCAGCTTCACTTTGGCCTTTGGCCGACCCCAAAAGCCGGCGATTGTTCGCGCACGGATAAATCAAAGTGTAATTCGTTGGCAAAATCACTCTCTCAGGCCACCAGAAAAAGCAGAAACGGCGGTGACATCCTTAAATTGCGTTCAAGAAGAAAATTGCTTCTCAAATTCAATTAACGTCACCATCATCCTGACGTGGTCTTTATTGCGTCGACCGCGCCGTAACCGATACCATCGGAGAGCTGGATGAGCATATTGTACTTTTGGACCCGCACCACGGCCAACATAAAGTTATAAACAACAGTGGCTGAGAGGCCTCGACTTGGTACAGTGGGACGGGTGCATAGTAGAATTGATTTAGTAAAAATTGATTTGTGTTTTGGTATTTTTCTGTTAATGTTTTTTTAGTGGAATAATTGAAAAATATTTGCAATATTTATTTTTGCAAGGGCAATATACTGACAGTCATTTTTCCAAATGAATATTACAACGCTGTCGTGCTAACTTGAAGCACGTCGCTTTTTGACGTTCCGAGCAAAACGCGTTTGCTTTTTTGAACTTGAACAAACAAAACCACGCAATGTAACCAAAAACAAACACGTTTTGTTTAGTTGACCATTCTGTGCATTGTCCCGAAGTTTGGTTGAATTTGGTTGCCGGAGTCTCGAGTTATAATTACAAATGTCTTTGGTAGTGTCATACGCGTTCTGACCTGAAATCCCGTTCGCCAATTGTCGCACTTACATCAATTTTCAGGCTGTGTCAAGATAGCACGACAAGATTGCAACTTCTTATACCGTAAACTGGGGTGACTTTGATAGCCCGGGGTGACATTGATAGAAATTTGATTTGGCCACTTATTTTGATACATCCAATGTAACAGTCACATTTTTGCATATATATTCGATAATACGCTATCCCTTAATGCTTGCATACTCAAAATTCTGAAAAATGTTAAGATATTAATTTGACGGGCATTTGATAACCTATTAAAGTCACTCCGGGCTATCAAAGTCACCCCAGTTTACGGTATATGAAAAGTGACAACAATGCACGGAGTTTTTTCGGTTTTTAATGAATATCTCAAGATTGAAATCGAATTTCGGGGATTTGTGAAGGTCAAAAGGTGAGGCATTGTGAACTGCACAAAATGGCGTTTTAAGCTCAATTTTGCCCAAAAAGCACGTGCAGCAAGTTAGCACAACAGCGACGACCTGATCTTTTAAATTAATGAACCATAATGAAAACTTGTCTTAAAACTTCTGAATTCTTTCAAAACAAAAAGTTTCACCGAAAAATCAAATCAAACCATCAGAAATATTTAGTCATGCTAGTGATTTTTGGATTTGTTGAAGTTGAATCACTCAAATCATTCACTTTGTTTTTAAATACTGATTTACTTCAACATATTGAATCATATATTTGAAATTTCCATTCCAATATTTTACAACAGTTAATGATTATTTGAATCTATGTGAACAAAGTCTGAAATGGATTAAACTTTGTCTAGGGCTTCCCTATGATCAATGAAGCAATTTAGCAATTTATCGAAAATCTTTATCTCGGGAAGGAAATGTCTGATCAGTTTGGTGTCTTGTTTCATACAATAATTTGTATGGAATTTTCTCAACACTTAGAAAAAAATGTGCACTTACGGTCACAATTAAGCTGGCTATAAATAAAAAATAGTGCACTTTTTCTACAATTTTCAAAGTACTTTTTGATTACAAATATGGTTTTGCATAAAAAATTATGTTAAATAGTCCGCCATGCATAAAAAAAAAAAAAATTATGTTAAATAGTCCGCCATAAAATTTGGAGTGAGTCACCCTGTTTTGACGGTTCGATGTGCGTCGTGGAGTGCTCTAAATCAATTCGATTTTCTGCAAGTTTTCCGCGATATTAGTGTTTTCTTTTTGGTGGAAAAGTTGTATAAGAGTGTTTGCAATGTCGATTGGGTGGATTTTGGTCTCAGTTTTTGAAATTCAGTGGTTTTAGAACGAAAATGTTGCGATGAGACGCGGTCAATTGTCTTATTTTTATTATTCTTGTTCGTCTGTCGGGAGACGAAACTTATCTAGTGATGTTTTTGACATCGCGCTAAGGGGATATGACAGCAACCGTGTCATTCTCCCAAATTTTCCAATTTGTGTGATGATTCAAACTGTGAACTTCGTTTAAAAGTTGATGTGATGTGATCCATCTCACATCAAGTTTTTACAACTGTATGTTGTTCACAAATGAAAACTGGCAAAGGAAAATATGAGCAAAAAAATTGCCATCGTCTTTCCACCGTACCGCAGTGTTTGTGAGTAGTGTACGAGGGTGTTTTGGTGAGGCTGGCCTGGCGGACGCACGGAGCAGACTTCTTTGGACGCGATCGGCTCGGGGATCGAGAGACAAGGACGCAGGCTGGAGAGAGTAATTTGCGAGAGAAGAGCCCAAGCCGTTCCAGCTGCTGCTGAGTATCCTTTTCAGAGTATCCTTTGCAGAGAATTCCAGAATTTCTAAATATTTATTGCTTAAATGTTTCATTATGTTTTCCACGTTTCTAAATTTTGCGTCTATTTCTCTTATTTATATTTATTTCTTTTGAAAGTATCAAACTCCTCTTTAAAAAAAATCTACTCAGTTTTTCTTACTGTCTCTTTATTTCTTCAAATGACTCTTTCTTACAATCTCTTTATTTCTTTTACTTAAAAAATGCTATGCTTTACCTTATTAAATACCTCATTAAATAACGTATTATTTTTCAGCTGGTAATGAAGGTAATTGACTATTTAAAATAATGCTATTGATTATATTCATTTATTATATTACATTTAATTATATATTATTACACGAAACACAACTTTCACAACAATAATGCAAAAATAAATCGGAGCGTTTGGTACGGTATGTCCACGCATCCCTCCTCCCCTGTAGATTCTGTGAAATGTGATCCGTTCTCAGAATCCTCTCTGCGGTAAACACAACGTAGTAGGGCTGGCCGCTTTAATTTTTGTAATACATTTTCGGGTGTTCTCGAATGTACTGCAATTATTAATAATGACAAGAAAAGTGCTTGGGGCGTAATCTAATCACAAGACTTTCCAGCATGCTTTCATCGGACTGGCTACGTTTGTGTTAGATTAGATTAGATTAGATTAGATTAAATAGTCCGCCATAAAATTTGTTATTTTTTTTATTTTCAAAAAAGTTAGGCCGTTGCAAATATTTTTTGAAGTTTATGTCCCTCGACTCTGACCAAAGTCGACGGGGGGACAAAAAATAAAAAAGTATAAAAAATTAAATAACGAGCCTTGGTTTCAACATTTTCATGAAAAAAGTGTTTTAAAATGCATTATACACCCGTCCAGTTGTTTTGCCATCATTAGTTTCCAAAATATCTGAGTATTGACGAAAATTTTATTTTTTGCGAAAAATATTTTTTTTTCGGTGCTGTACATAGGAATTTCATGAAAATTCAAAACATTTTTAAACAAGCCCAAACATGCCAAATATGATTATCAATGCAGAAAAATTCATTTTAGATTGTTTTCAGTTGATTATACTTCAATTTTCATGGAAATTTTGAAGTTTTTTGGAAAAATTTTTTTTTTGCCCCCTGATTTTTCAGACCAATTTTGAAGGGGGGGGGGGGGGGGGGGCGACATAAACTTTGAAAAATATTTGCAACGGCCTTACTATATAAAAAATTTAAATAAAAACTCATGCTGTGCTACCTCATTCCATTATTTCTAAAATATTGAAATATTAAATATTAAAAAAAAAACAACACAAATTTAAACAATAATAACAATTATATACATTGAAATGTTTTCAGATGATTGTTGTTCTCAGGGTTACCCGGTCAAAATTAGTACAATCCGGCAAAGTATCGATCAAAAAATCTGGTAGCTGAAAATCTAACAATTCTTAATGGTGAAGGGGAGGAAGGATATGAATTTAGGTAGTTTACCTAATTTTATGACTTCAGAAATGTATAATTCACATTCTCTCCAAGAAAACCACATCCTATTTTTTTTAATTTTCAATCAAATTAATTCATTTTAATCCTTTATCAAAAAGTTGTTTAAAATGGGCATAAAATGAAAAATCTGGCACTGAGATGGATGAATCTTTATTCTGGCTGACACTAGAGAAATCTGGCATTCTTAGATTTATCTGGCGACCTGGCAACCCTGGTTGTTTTTCTTAAAGACTGTTCGAAATATAAGCTTAGTTTTTTTTCTAGACAATAGTCCATTTTTTTTTAATTTTTAAGTATTTTTACAAAATTAAACACATGTTTGTTCTCTCATTCATGTAATTTTTTAAAAATGAATTAATTAAAAAATAATAATTTAAAAAAGAATTGTGAAAACATAAATTCAATCAAAAAATGTTTTCGGTCAATTTGGAACAAAAATATTTACTGGAGTAAAAGACAAAAAAGAGCCCAAATAAAACGTTGAATTAGATTCGTTTGATTGCTAAAATATAAGAAAAATGCATCTTTTAATTACGAAAATTTTGGTACAAAACATGTATAGGTCATCGCTGAAATTTTAAAGTTATTGAGTACTAGTAAAAAAGTTGATTTTTATCCGTTTTCGTCATTTTTCGATTTTGAAGTGAACACCACCCATTTTTGAGTATGGTACGTAAAATTGTCCAAGGAATCCGATAAAAATATTTTCAGACATAGGCTCTTTGGTCCATACACCGTCAAAACAGCATTTTAATGTTTTATTCGTCCTTAATATTTGGCTACATTTTCCGGTCTTTAGACTATTTTTCCTAGGAAGACCAACATATCACCCTTCATTTGCGTCCAAGACAGCAAAAATCGGTTGAAATGGCGTGGAGTTATGATTTTTTTTTTTGAAAAATGTGGTTTTTGCTAAAAATTACGAAAATTGCCATTTTTGGAACCACCCTAACACGGCGTAGGTCACCCAAATGGCCAAACAAAAAAAAATACGGGTCTAATTATTTCGACCAGGGAACTCCCTGGGTTGAGCCCAATGGGAGATCGGTTAAGAACGGTCATTTAAAATGGAATTGCTGCATATATAAAAATAAACGTTTGTTTTCTAATTATTTTTAAATTGTGAAAATTTGATCTCAAGCTTTTTTTATATAATTTAAACACTATGATCAATCATTTTCTCATGAATAACCTAAAGGGCCAGTCATTTTTCAATTTGAATTTTCAAAAGCCATCGCAGGTCGGATAAAGTGGCAATTCTCTTCTGTTATTATTTTTTGTGTTTTTTATTCGCCTTCAAATTTGTAGGGGCTTTCACTTTTGGCAAAGAATCCATTTTGCTTTATTGGTCCGTCAGTACATATTTCTATATACATTTTACAGCTGTATATACAAAAAATGGCAACTTAATATTTTAGAATCTGTTTCTTAAAAACGGAAATTTCGACAAAGTTGTAGGTATAGGTATGCTTGTTTTTGATATTTTTTGCATCATTTTTTGACAACTTGTAAGTTATGGGGCAGCAAGGGCAAACATTATTTGGCAGTATTGAAAAATAATAATTTTAATCATGCCTATAACCTCTATCTCAATTAACCTCGTTTGTCTCGATCCGCCTCAATGGTCCCGATATGGCCCAGACTACGGCTGTTTAAACTGCAAAAGAAATATTAAAAAAAATAATTTTATATCGTTTTTCAGCTCAATATCTCACTGTGCAAACCATAACATGACGTCCTAAGCGTTGAGCGGTACTGTACGCGAGTGTTGACGCTGGCCAAATCACACGACCTCGTGGCTTATGTCCCACCACCACCATCGCTCTGCAACGGCCGCCTTGGTCCAACACTGCTCGAGAAACGATAAATTATAAAGACAATAACCACTTCCATCTGGCTTCCTTCGTATACAGCGAGTACAGGGGCCACTTCATCTTCTCTCCACTCACTCTTCGGGATGGCAACTCCACACATGTGTTTCACTTATTCTAAGGCCAGCAGCAGTGTGGTCAAATGTTTTGTGGTTTTGTTATTTGAAATTTATTCACTTTGGTTCCAGCACTTTTGCCATGATTTACGGACTATTTTTGGAGGGAGAAGCCCATATTTTGGTGAACTTTGTGAAGAACAATGCGTCTCCACCAAAATTTGAATTTGTTTTAAATCCTATGAATAAGTTAGCTTAAAATTAACCAAGTTTGGCAACACTTCCTGAAACATCTTTGGCTTTGACTTGCCTTTATATTAAGGCTCACCATGACCACTCATCGTGAAGGCTCGTGAGAATGTGTGCTGTGCGTCAATGTGTGTGTGTGTGTGTGCTAACGGTATTCAATTTATAAAGCTTATAAATGTTTTATAATGTTATGACTATTTTATGATACGCTTCTTTCGATTCCTCATACCGACCCCGGGCAGGCCAGGCCACAGGAAGCGAGGCCGCAATCTCTCTTAAGAGTCATAAGTGCCGGCAAAGAGATGGTCCTGAACGGCCCGCACGGATACGTCCGTTGGCATGTGTAACTGTGCTGCTGCACACACAAGGATAAGAAAGGAATTAAAACAGTCTTAAGGTCGGACTAAGGCGGATCAGTTGCAGCGGAGTTTATTGCGGGCGAAGGTCTTGGATCAAACTTGCTCCAATAATGCTCGGGAAGTGAGCGGGAAGGAGGAGGAAGGAGGAACATTCATTTCCGACTGATATTAATTTCAATAGACCGGAGGAGGATCTTAGAGAGAGCTGCACACTGTTTGAGTGGTCGTACAAAACAAGTGTTTGTCCAGAACTTTTGCTAATGGAAACAATGTGTGAAAACGATAATCACCATAATCGGACGACGATAAAGTTCATTTTCTGAGAGCAGTGGCAGGCTGAATGGAAAGTGGATTTGTTTATGTTTATTCAATTAAAGGTAAATTTATTGATTTTATTTCAGGACAAGCTGATCCGGCAGGCTTTGTCTAGACGTTCCCAAGAAGGATGGTAACAGTAGTTATGAAATTTGAGTATGAATAATGGAAATAACCAAAATTTGCCTGTCAAAAAATTAGGATTTATTGGATTAAAATAGCATACCCAAAATAGTATTCAAATTCTTACTAACAGCTTCAAACTTGGTATTAACAGAGTTGCTGTTTGAAGTATTTTGTTAAAGCTAAAATTAAAATAAATACATGAAATAAATATAGTTAACATCCCAGATTCTGTAGCTTTTATAAAAATAAAACTGAATTTTAAATGTTGTATTTTTTTTGTTGGGGTGATACTTTTTTGTTCGACTCTACTTACTTTTACTTTTACTGCTCGTACAACCTCCGGGTCATGAGCTGTCTCCAGATGCGCTGCCACTGAACTCGGTCTTGGGCTGCTACTCTCCAATTCCGACTCGGAACTCCCACACTTCTCAGATCTTCCTCCACTTGGTCTAACCACCTCGCACGTTGCGCCCCCCTCCGCCGCGTTCCAGCCGGCTCCGAATTAAACACCAACTTCACCGGATTGATAGTCTGGTTCGGTTGGCGCGCATCCAGCGCGTCCGGCATTCTCGCGACGTGTCCGGCCCACCGGATTCGGCCAGCCTTGGCGACCTTCCGAATACTTGGCTTGCCGTAGAGTTGCGCCAGCTCGTGGTTCATCCTTCTCCTCCATACGGTGTTCTCACGCACGCCGCCAAAGATCGTCCTAAGCACTCGCCGTTCAAAAACTTCAAGCGCTTGCAAGTCCTCTTCGAGCATCGTCCACGTCTCGTGCCCGTAGAGGACGACGGGTCTTATCAGCGTTTCGTACATGGTGCACTTTGTACGCCGGGAAAGATAACCAGACCGTAGGGTCTTGTGGAGTCCATAGTAGGCACGACTACCGGTGATGATGCGCCTCCGAATTTCCCTGCTGCAGTTGTTGTCCGACGTCACCAACGATCCGAGGTAAACAAACTCCTCCACAACCTCGAACTCGTCGCCGTCGATCGTCACGCTCGGTCCTATGCGAGTCCTGAGGGACTCGGTTCCTCCTGCCAGCAGATACTTTGTCTTCGCCACATTCACCTTCAATCCAACCTTATTCGCTTCCCGCTTCATTTCGGTGTACCGCCTGGCCACCTCCTCGAACGTTCTGCCGACAATGTCCATGTCGTCGGCATAGCAGATGAACTGGCTGGATCGGTTGATAATCGTGCCCCGCATGTTGAAGCCCGCCCGCCTCATAACACCTTCAAGCCCAATGTTGAAACAGAGGCCGGAGATACCGTCGCCTTGTCGCAGTCCCTTGCGCGATTCGATCGGGTCGGACATCGCTCCCGAAATCTTCACGCTGCACCGTAACCCGTCCATCGTCGATTTCACCAGTCTGATCAGCTTCCCGGGAAAGCCGTTCTCGTACATGATCTTCCATAGCTCTTCGCGATCGACCGAGTCGTACGCGGCTTTGAAATCGATGAACAGGTGGTGCGTCGGGATCTGGTACTCGCGACATTTTTGGAGGATTTGGCGTAGCAAAAAGATTTGGTCCGTCGTCGATTTCCCCTCCACAAAACCGGCTTGGTACGTCCCTACGAAATCCTTTGCTCGCTCCGACAGACGACAGAAAATGATCTGAGACAGCACTTTGTAGGCCGCGTTGAGAATAGTGATGGCTCGATAGTTCTCACATTCCAACTTGTCCCCCTTCTTGTAGATCGGGCATATTACTCCCTCTTTCCACTCCTCCGGTAGCTGTTCTGTGTCCCAGACCTTGACTATCAGCCGGTGTAGACAGGCCGCCAGCTTGTCCGGACCCATCTTGATGAGTTCAGCACCGATACCATCCTTACCCGCTGCTTTGTTGTTCTTCAGCTTCTTGATGGCATCCTTAACCTCCCTCATCGTGGGTGCTGGCTCGTCCTCGCCGTCCAACATACCGCTGACGTCGTTTCCCCCGTCGCCCTGGTACTCCGCCTCTGGGCCGTTCAGGTGCTCGTCGAAGTGCTGCTTCCACCTTTCGATCACCTCACGCTCGTCCGTCAAGATGCCTCCGTCCTTATCCCGGCACATTTCGGCTCGCGGCATGAAGCCAGTCCGGGATTGGCTAAGTTTCTTGTAGAACTTACGCGTTTCGTTGGAGCGATACAGCTGTTCCATGTCCTGGCACTCCAACTCTTCCAGGCGGCGCTTCTTGTCCCGAAAGAGATGGGTTTGCTGTCTTCGCAACTGTTTGTACGACTCCTTGTTCCCACGGGTGTTGTGCAGCAGCCACTTGTCCCGCGCTGCTTTCTTCTCGTCCCAAATCGCCTGACATTCCTCGTCGAACCAGCCGTTCCGTCGAACTCGGTCCACGTACCCGATGGCGCTCGATGCCGCTGCGTTGATGGCTGCTTCCATATGGCTCCAGCAGGCCTCCAGAGGGGCTTCGGCGAGCTCACCCTCGTCAGGCAACGCAGCTTCGAGTTCCCGCGCGTACTGGGTAGCGACCTCAGGATCCTTGAGTCGCTCCAGGTTATACCGCTGCGGGCGACGGTACCGGATCTTGTTTACCTCGGACAGGCGTTGGCGCAGCTTTGCCACCACCAGGTAGTGGTCCGAGTCGATGTCCGCGCCACGGTAGGTTCTGACGTCGATTATGTCCGAGAAGTGCCGACCATCGATGAGAACATGGTCGATTTGCGTCTCCGTGTTGTTTGGTGATCTCCAGGTGTACTTGCATACGGGGGTGTGCTGGAAGAAGGTACTACGTATGGCCATGTTTCGGGAGGTAGCGAAGTCGATGAGTCGTAGGCCGTTCTCGTTCGTCTGCTGGTGGGCGCTGAACCTCCCAATAACCGGTCTAAACTCCTCCTCCTGGCCAACTTGAGCGTTCAAGTCACCGATGACAATCTTGACGTCGTGTTTTGGACACTTCCTGTACTCGCGGTCAAGAAGCTCGTAGAAAGCGTCCTTGTCATCGGCGTCGCTTCCCATGTGCGGGCTGTGCACGTTGATGATGCTCAGGTTGAAGAATCGGCCCTTGATTCTCAACCGGCACATTCTGTCGTTGACTGGCCACCAACCAATCACGCGCTTCGCCATTTCGCCCAGCACTATAAAAGCTGTCCCCAGCTCGCGTGTATTGCCGCCGCTCCAATACATAGTGTAGTCACCGTACTCCCGGTGGTCCTTCCCCTCCCAGCACACCTCCTGCAGCGCCACGACTTCGAGACCGCGGACCCGCAATTCTTTGGAAAGAATGCGGTCGCTCCCATCGAAGTTGAGAGACCTTCAGTTCCACGTCCCGAGTTTCCAATCCCTGGATCCCCGAAAATCGGGTCGGTGATTGGATCGGCTCGCATCTGGAGCTCTCTGCACTTTGGTTTTACGGCGGGTGCGTGTAGCCATCACCAACCCCCTGTCTCGCCGGAGGACCGTCGTGCCGGTACTGTTTAGAGTCCCACGCCGACACAGGGACTTTCAATCAGCCGCCCCTAACCTGGGGTACAGACGCTGTTTCGAGCCGCCCCTAACCTGGGGAACAGACGCTCGATGGGGGGGGGGGGTCCTAACTCTACCTGCTGTAAGCCGCCCCTAACATGGAGAACAGACGCTTACCTTGACGATGGAGTAGGACACCGGTTTCCTTGAGCCGCCCCTAACCTGGGGAACAGGCGCTCGAAGGGGGGGGGGGGGTTCCAACACCCGCTGCTGTCAGCCGCCCCTGACCTGGGATACAGACGCTAACAGCTTGCGAACACTCGAACTCCTCTTGATTCGAGCCGCCCCTAACCTGGGGAACAGACGCTCTTGGAGGGGGGGGGGGGGGTTCTTGGTTGCGGCGGAGGGGGAGGGGGGCACTTCAATTTTCAATTCAAAATAATAGTCAAAAAAAATAAAAACTTTTCTCCGTTTTCAAAAACAAATTCTGCACACTCCGCGTTTTCCGTGCCGCGCACTTGTGTTCGTTTTCTACCACACTACACTACTGCCGTACACCACGATCAACGCGGTCGAGGGACGACGACGACGACGTTCTTTCAAAGGCGCCCGGCTGCGTGTATTGTTTTTTTTCCTTCTGCTGTTGGCTTTGACCCGTGGCCGATCACAAATTCGCGCACTAATTGCAGCCAAATTAACGACCGGCGAGCACGGATTTCACCGGCGTCTGGATCACTTAGTGTTCCGACGGTAAATACGGCCACTTCGCGACGTGGGACACTACGGTACCGCGGGTTTTTCGACGAATTCCGGGGGTACGGTCGGGAGCAACTCTTCACTCCAGCGCGCACACACACACTGTTCGACTCCTTCTGTCCAAATAAAACAGTTTGTAAAATAGCATTTTTTCATACAAGTATCCATAAAAACTTATGAGCTGTCCATACAAAATTGAGAAAAGTTGTTCTGATCGATTTATAATCTTTCACAAAGAGACACGGCCCCCTCAAAATTAGGCGAGTGGGGCAGCCCATACATTGTGGCCCCCCAAGAAATTTTGGATGAAAAATCTTTTTTATTTTTAATATTGAAATAAAATTTCACACCAATATTTAAAACATAGCTGGAACATTGTTCATAAGCAGCACACACAAAAAAATTCTATAAAAATCGTAAAATCCATGTTCAAAAACAATTGCTGTTTTCAAAATCGATGACATTTTTTGGACAAAATCGTTAACAATTTTCTGGATTTCGATACAAAAGTTATCAAAATCGACAACTTTGTACAAAGACATCGGTATTAATTTGAGAAATGTCGTCAACATAGATTTTATGGATTCGCTCACAAGACTGCTATACGTGAATGGTGTTCCAAAAAAGTACTTATTTGATACAGAAAAACCTCCTTTTACGCGGTGCGTTACGTTTTTCTAATTTGTCGTATTCTCTGGAACGACGCAACATTTTTACAATCTTTTAAAATCAATTTGAAGGTTTTGCTAAGATCTACAAAACGCTTTTTGAAGCTTGCTAAAATATTGTATGGTTTTCGAGAAATCGACGAAATAAAAAGCCTACCCAAGAAATCGCGGGCGACGGGTAGAGTTGATATAAAGTTATACCGTGGTAAAATAATACTGCTTTACCGACAGTATTAAAAATAGAAACATTCAAAAAGCTTTGCGCAGCTCTCTCTTTCTGGGGAGAGTGCTTTTCACGCTGAGATTATGTTTTTGAAAGCTTATTTGTGTTTTTTTTGTTGAGTTCCTCTACATTGGAGATTCTAAACGGCGTGTTGAATTGAATTTTTATGAGATGTTTCTCCTTATTGCGCTGCGACAACCGTCTCGTCCGTTCTGGAATATGTATGAACAGTTGATGTTTTTCAATACAGTCAGTCAGAACAACCTTATTTTACTCAGGGAAAATAAAAACACCTGGCAGGTTAAATAGGAGCATTTATTCTTCACTTAGCTACAAAGGTTAATCACGGTATAACGCACTTGTATATTTTTTTTTTCATCCTTTATCCCTCATTAATTACATTTCCTGAGTGTGTAAAAAGAAACATGCACAGCGTCACAAAAAAGCCACCACAAAAATGTCAGCACTCTCTCTCGCGGCGACCTCCCTTCGGCGAGGCAAATCGGACGGGATCGGCATCACGTCTTCGATGCGGCCAGGGCTCAGAGTGCCGACTAGGCACCCGGTCCTGGGGTCTTGGAGCGGTTTCCGCCGATGGCATGCAGCTTCTGAGCAACTTTTCAGCGACGCCCTGAGCGGCCAACGAAGCGGCGTAGAGCGAGATCTCGTCATTTCTTGCCGCCGGTGACGGGCGATCCAGTTTACTTGCCGGAAAGATCCGTGACGTGGACGAAGGTTTTGTTTTTTTTAGATGTATGTCTTTCACTTCGAAAAATGATCTCGCCCTCGCGGACCTACGGTTCGAGCACACAGCGAAACCTGGACCTCCTCCTTTTTGGATTTTGTTTTTGCCATCGCAGCTAGAAATAAGAATAATTTTAAACAAAACTTAGTTAAATTTAATGTAATAAACTCACCTTTTTATAGACGCGGATCGATTTTTCCAACCATAAACATAAACATACCACGAAATACTGCCAAACTTTTATTGCCCGCACTAGAATTGAACCTTTCAGCACTTTTTTCGAAAAGTAACACTTTTCAACATATTTTTGATTTGAACGATGTATTGACAAAATACATGATGGGTGTTTTTCGAAATTGCAAAAAAATGTTGTATTGAACTCGTTGCAAAACTTGTATTTTTTACAGCACTCTTCGTATTTATCCAACTTGGTGAACCTCGTTGGATAAATGTACGACTCGTGCTGAAAAAATCTCTTTTTGCAACTTGTTGTATAAACTACTATTACACCTGCCCAGTTGTTTTGCATTTTTAACACCTAAACTCCCAAGCTCGAGAAAAAGCGGGAATTTGTATGAAAATTCTCCCTTTTTCTCGAGCTTGGGAGTTTAGGTGTAAATTAACTTTTGGCGGGAATGAACTGAAACACTTTTCCAAAATGATTTTTTTTGACTGGTTTACAGTAACAAAAATGCAGATAAATTTCATATTTTGTTTGAAAAATTTGGAAAGTACTTTCAAATTAATTTGAGACATAATCCGTTTCATACCAGTTCTAGCCGAAGAACACATTTGTTTAAAACAACATGTTTTTGAAGACCAGCGAAATGACAAATTCAAACAAAATCCAAAACAATTCCACATAATAATCTAATGAAACACAAGTGTATCGCGAATTTTAACTCCTCCCTTCAAAATATTGCCAAAACAAATCAGAGGGCAAATAATTATACTAAAAATAGAAAATTTACAGAAAAAAGCTTTTTTCGTTGGTTGCCAAGCATTGAGCATGCATTTTTCTTTTATTTGGAGAATTTTGCATTTGTTTTAAATTTTGTTGAATTATTTAAGTTTCTTAATTTTCTTAATTTTTTAAATTTTAAGAATTTCTATGGTTTTTGAATTTAGAATTTTATTGAATTTCTTGATTTCTTCAAACTTCTTAAACTTAATTGAATCATTTGAATTTCATTATATTTTTTTTTATTTCCTGGATTTTCAAATTTTACTTCGTAGCTTTCTAAAATTCTTGGATTTTATTAAAATCCACATTTTTTATGTACTTTTCAAATTCTTTAGAAATTTAACGTTTATGTACATAAGGGTGCCCAGAAAAAATGACCCTCTGCTCCACAAGTGAAATACAGTTTTTTGGGTTATTTTAAGCGTCCGTGTAAATTTTGAGCGAAATTGAACGAGATTAACCCATTGATACTCGAGCTTACTTTTCAGGATCGAGTTTTACAGCTTAGGTATGTTCTACAAAGTTGTAGAGCATTAAATTTCCAATAAGAATCTCACGTTTGGGAATATTTGGATGGAAGTAACGCACCGTGCAGACCAAACCGTAAAGAAATTGAATTTTTCATACATTTTTTAAATTTTTCCCATACAAACTTCGGGATTCCCATACATTTTTTCGATTTTTCCCATACAAACTACACCTTCAAGTATCAATGGGTAAATATTGACCGATTTTGCTCATATTTTGCACAGAGTCCTAAAATAGGTCAAGAAACAATATTCAGCTTGTGGAGCGAGGTTTTGAAAAAAAGTTCCATATTCTGGGCACTCTAATGTACATGAATCAATCGATTTCCAGCAATTTTTCTAAAAAAATATCCTCAAATCGAAAAAAAAATCAAAAAAAGTTGCTGAAAAGTGCTATTGAGGTTTTGCAGCGCGACTGTGTTTCAAATGTAGGTGATGCCAAAATGAGGTTACTTGCCTAAAATCGTATGCCTTTCTGCCGGATAGAAGAACAATATCGATTATTTCTCATGATTCCCTGCATCAATCTTAATGAAACTGGTTGCAAAAGACGATAAACATTTTTTGCTTTAAAGTAATGAACATCAATTTTCGGGCGCGCAAAATATTGTGAACTTTTTCTTTAAAAAACATGTTTTGGAACACGAAAAAATGAGTTTCCCTGTATATATCAATCAATGATATCTTTTTCTAAATTTACAGTTTTCTCATAGAAAAATTAAACAAATATTGGAAAGCTGTTTACCATATTGTTGGAAATATTTTTTCTCATCCGAATCCGGCATAAGTTTTATAAAAATGTTGATTATGAAGGAAAAATTACATTTAAAAAAAATCATAGGTTTACGCTATTTGTTCATAGGAGGCGACATGTGTCTTTCAGCTTTGCTGCAAATCCTCTATAGAAACATTCGAAAGTTCGACCTATCGTTGGATAGGTATTTGAAAGACCTTTCCTCAAAAGCCCGCCAAAAAGTCATTTTGGTTACATCCTAACAATAGACAATTAGCTTTGAAATAGGTGACATTTTACAATACATTTTTCATTTGACATAATTAAAAAAATTCTAATCATTGCATCTTCTGTTTTGCTCAGCTTGAATATTTGATTACCGATATTCAATATCACTCTCCGTTAATGAAATATGTATGCGTATGCCCGACGGGTGTACCCCATTTGGCATAATGGACATTTGGCATAACGGGTTTTCAAGAAGGACGTTTGGCATAATTGGTCCAAGACATCAGGGACGTTTGGCATAATGGACATTTGGCATAATGGACGTTTGGCATAATTATTGCTTGCTTATTTTTTTTTTTGTTAAATTAGTATTTATTTTTTGTAAAGAAAAATAATTTTAGCTTTTTCCCTATTTTCTAAACAGACATAATAAGTCTATATAATATAAGGATTTTTCTTCTTTTGAAATACTTTGCAGCTAATTTTTTATATTAAATTTGTCCTTCTTTTATTTTAAATTCAACCTTACAAAGTGATGTAAGTTTTGCCAGTCTTTAAATATTTTGCAATAAAGATTTTATACTATTTTCCCTTTTCCCTCCTTTTGTATGTACATTTTGCTCTTCTCTAAAGAAATACAATTACGTTTTTTAAAGAAATTTTCTCTTCTTTTATTTTATAACTAAAAGTAGACAAAATCTCTCAAAAGATGTGCAGTTTGTTTATTTTTCAATATTTTGCAATTATTGTTTTATGTAATTTTCCCTTCTTTAATATTCAACCTAAATAAGGTATGTACATTTTTTTTTCTTTAAATATTTGACAAATGAGTTGTTATGATATTTTCCCATCTTTTATTTTAAATTCAATTTTTCGAAGGGAAAATCTCTTTAAAATCCTTTTTGAATATTTGACAATTGAGTTTGTTTATGAAATGTTTCCTTCTTTTATATAAAATTCAACTCATAGAAGGAAAAGTCATTTTAAAGATTCACATTTTGCCCCTCTTTAAATATTTGATAATCGCATTATTTTTATGTTTTTCACCTACCTCTATTCAAAAAATCAATTTAACTAGCATTTAATTTTTTTTAAATAATTGTCCATTCTAAAACATTAGTTTTGAATAAATAAAAGAATGGCAAATTCCATAAACAACTTTATTGCAAAAAATAAACCAACAGAAAAAAATGTGCAGAAATTATAGAAATGTTTAAAAGAACATATAAGAGAATTTCCCTTCTTCAAGTTGAATATAAAAAAGATGGTAAATTGAATAAATAAAACTTAATTGCAAAATATTTAAAGAAACGCAAAATCGACATCCCTTCACCCAAAATACAGGGTCGAGAGTGAACTTTTTCTTGAAAATTGACTCGATGACATAACTCTCTCGGCCATCTAGAACTGTGTTCTCTGTGTCTGTAAATCTTACCGCTACTCTCGTGTCGGAGGAGTGCTTGAGTTCGAAAAAATAGAAGGGAAAAATTTGAAATTTATTTAGAGATTTTTCCTTTTTCAAATTAAATTTTGATCAAAAGAAGAGAACAATGCTTTAAAAAAGCTTAATTGTCGAAGATTTGAAGAGTTTTTTCTAATCCTCAAGTTGAATTTTATATAAAAGAAGGGAAAATTTCATAAAAAAAATCTTGCTAATTATATTGAAAGGGGAAAAATGTAAAGCTAACAACAGATAATTTCTTCTTAAAACTAAATTTTAAATAAAAATATCAAAATTTCATTCAAAAGCTTTATTGTGAATTATTCAAAAAGGAAACAATTTACTATTGGGGAAAAATATAGAGATACCTAATATTTTCGAAAAAAAATGATAATCTCTTAAAGTAATATAAAAAATATAAAAATACAATACACTTTCATTCGTCAAAATGATAAACACTCATAAAATAAAACAAAAAAGGTGCAGGTGGTTATGTTACACATGACCAGTATGACAAAGAACTTTGCTAGATGATTGTTGAAATTTTCGATTAGAACGTCCGATCCAAATTTCCCCATGATTCCTTTATAATTACACTAGACAACTCATTTGTGGTCTATTTCGTGGCTCTGAAACAGGCTGTTTGATTTGTAAAGTTTTAAGACATAATATCAACGTCCTATCGAACTAAGGGGATGAAAATTGCAAGTGGAGCTGAACTACCCTATTCAGGGCTCTAATTGATTACGAAATAGTTATTCTAAATTTCCAGAAACAGATTTCAGAAGTTTAACAGTCATTTTTCCCCAACTCTTATGGTTCGGCAAATGTCCCCCCATCGGAACATCCCCGGGGCCTCCGGCCACTTCGAAGTGTGGCCACTACTGCCGAAATTTCAAATTTCATGTCCAGTATCAAAATCCATAAAGTTTAATACCCATATTGCCCCAACTCTTATGATTCGGCAAATGTCCCCCCATCGGAACATCCCCGGGGCCTCCGGCCACTCCGGATTGTGGCCACTACTGCTGAAATATCAAATTTCATGTCCACTATCAAAAACCCTAAAGTTTGATACCCATATTGCCCCAACTCTAATGGTTCCGCAAATGTCCCCCATTGGAACATCCGCGGGGCCTTCGGCCACTCCGTATTGTGGCCACTACTGCCGAAATGTCAAATTTCATGTTCAGTATCAAAAACCTTAAAGTTTGATACCCATATTGCCCCAACTCTTATGGTTCCGCAAATGTCCCCCCATCGGAACACCCGCGGGGCCTCCGGCCACTCCGGATTGTGGCCACTACTGCCGAAATGTCAAATTTCATATCCAGTATCAAAAACCCTAAAGTTTGATACCCATATTGGCCCAACTCTTATGGTTCGGCAAAAACCCTAAAGTTTGATACCCATATTGCCCCAACTCTTATGGTTCGGCAAATGTCCCCCCATCGGAACATCCCCGGGGCCTCCGGCCACTCCGGATTGTGGCCACTACTGCCGAAATGTTAAATTTCATATCCAGTATCAAAAACCCTAAAGTTTGATACCCATATTGCCCCAACTCTTATGGTTCGGCAAATGTCCCCCTATCGGAAAATCCCCGGGGCCTCCGGCCACTCCAGGTGGTGGCCACTACTGCCAAAATGTCAAATTTCATGTGCAGTATCAAAAACCCTACAGTTTGATACCCATATTGCCCCAACTCTTATGGTTCGGCAAATGTTCCCCCATCGGAACATCCGCGGGGCCTCCGGCCACTCCGGATTGTGGCCACTACTGCCGAAATGTCAAATTTCATATCCAGTATCAAAAACCCTAAAGTTTGATACCCATATTGCCTCAACTCTTATGGTTCGGCAAATGTCCCCCCATCGGAACATCCCCGGGGCCTCCGGCCACTCCGGATTGTGGCCACTACTGCCGAAATGTTAAATTTCATATCCAGTATCAAAAACCCTAAAGTTTGATACCCATATTGCCCCAACTCTTATGGTTCGTCAAATGTCCCCCCATCGGAACATCCCCGGGGCCTCCGGCCACTCCAGGTGGTGGCCACTACTGCCGAAATGTCAAATTTCATGTCCAGTATCAAAAACCCTAAAGTTTGATACCCATATTGCCCCAACTCTTATGGTTCGTCAAATGTCCCCCCATCGGAACATCCCCGGGGCCTCCGGCCACTCCAGGTGGTGGCCACTACTGCCGAAATGTCAAATTTCATGTCCAGTATCAAAAACCCTAAAGTTTGATACCCATATTGCCCCAACTCTTATGGTTCGTCAAATGTCCCCCCATCGGAACATCCCCGGGGCCTCCGGCCACTCCAGGTGGTGGCCACTACTGCCGAAATGTCAAATTTCATGTCCAGTATCAAAAACCCTAAAGTTTGATACCCATATTGCCCCAACTCTTATGGTTCGGCAAATGTCCCCCCATCGGAACATCCGCGGGGCCTCCGGCCACTCCGGATTGTGGCCACTACTGCCGAAATGTCAAATTTCATATCCAGTATCAAAAACCCTAAAGTTTGATACCCATATTGCCCCAACTCTTATGGTTCGTCAAATGTCCCCCCATCGGAACATCCCCGGGGCCTCCGGCCACTCCGGATTGTGGCCACTACTGCCGAAATGTCAAATTTCATGTCCAGCATATTGCCCCAACTCTTATGGTTCGTCAAATGTCCCCCCATCGGAACATCCCCGGGGCCTCCGGCCACTCCAGGTGGTGGCCACTACTGCCGAAATGTCAAATTTCATGTCCAGTATCAAAAACCCTAAAGTTTGATACCCATATTGCCCCAACTCTTATGGTTCGGCAAATGTCCCCCCATCGGAACACCCGCGGGGCCTCCGGCCACTCCGGATTGTGGCCACTACTGCGGAAATGTCAAATGTCATGTCCAGTATCAAAAACCCTAAAGATTGATACCCATATTGCCCCAACTCTTATGGTTCGTCAAATGTCCCCCCATCGGAACATCCCCGGGGCCTCCGGCCACTCCGGATTGTGGCCACTACTGCCGAAATGTCAAATTTCATGTCCAGTATCAAAAACCCTACAGTTTGATACCCATATTGCCCCAACTCTTATGGTTCGGCAAATGTTCCCCCATCGGAACATCCGCGGGGCCTCCGGCCACTCCGGATTGTGGCCACTACTGCCGAAATGTCAAATTTCATGTCCAGTATCAAAAACCCTAAAGTTTGATACCCATATTGCCCCAACTCTTATGGTTCATCAAATGTCCCCCCATCGGAACACCCGCGGGGCCTCCGGCCACTCCGGATTGTGGCCACTACTGCCGAAATGTCAAATTTCATATCCAGTATCAAAAACCCTAAAGTTTGATACCCATATTGGCCCAACTCTTATGGTTCGGCAAAAACCCTAAAGTTTGATACCCATATTGCCCCAACTCTTATGGTTCGGCAAATGTCCCCCCATCGGAACATCCCCGGGGCCTCCGGCCACTCCGGATTGTGGCCACTACTGCCGAAATGTTAAATTTCATATCCAGTATCAAAAACCCTAAAGTTTGATACCCATATTGCCCCAACTCTTATGGTTCGGCAAATGTCCCCCTATCGGAAAATCCCCGGGGCCTCCGGCCACTCCAGGTGGTGGCCACTACTGCCAAAATGTCAAATTTCATGTGCAGTATCAAAAACCCTACAGTTTGATACCCATATTGCCCCAACTCTTATGGTTCGGCAAATGTTCCCCCATCGGAACATCCGCGGGGCCTCCGGCCACTCCGGATTGTGGCCACTACTGCCGAAATGTCAAATTTCATATCCAGTATCAAAAACCCTAAAGTTTGATACCCATATTGCCTCAACTCTTATGGTTCGGCAAATGTCCCCCCATCGGAACATCCCCGGGGCCTCCGGCCACTCCGGATTGTGGCCACTACTGCCGAAATGTTAAATTTCATATCCAGTATCAAAAACCCTAAAGTTTGATACCCATATTGCCCCAACTCTTATGGTTCGTCAAATGTCCCCCCATCGGAACATCCCCGGGGCCTCCGGCCACTCCAGGTGGTGGCCACTACTGCCGAAATGTCAAATTTCATGTCCAGTATCAAAAACCCTAAAGTTTGATACCCATATTGCCCCAACTCTTATGGTTCGTCAAATGTCCCCCCATCGGAACATCCCCGGGGCCTCCGGCCACTCCAGGTGGTGGCCACTACTGCCGAAATGTCAAATTTCATGTCCAGTATCAAAAACCCTAAAGTTTGATACCCATATTGCCCCAACTCTTATGGTTCGTCAAATGTCCCCCCATCGGAACATCCCCGGGGCCTCCGGCCACTCCAGGTGGTGGCCACTACTGCCGAAATGTCAAATTTCATGTCCAGTATCAAAAACCCTAAAGTTTGATACCCATATTGCCCCAACTCTTATGGTTCGGCAAATGTCCCCCCATCGGAACATCCGCGGGGCCTCCGGCCACTCCGGATTGTGGCCACTACTGCCGAAATGTCAAATTTCATATCCAGTATCAAAAACCCTAAAGTTTGATACCCATATTGCCCCAACTCTTATGGTTCGTCAAATGTCCCCCCATCGGAACATCCCCGGGGCCTCCGGCCACTCCGGATTGTGGCCACTACTGCCGAAATGTCAAATTTCATGTCCAGCATATTGCCCCAACTCTTATGGTTCGTCAAATGTCCCCCCATCGGAACATCCCCGGGGCCTCCGGCCACTCCAGGTGGTGGCCACTACTGCCGAAATGTCAAATTTCATGTCCAGTATCAAAAACCCTAAAGTTTGATACCCATATTGCCCCAACTCTTATGGTTCGGCAAATGTCCCCCCATCGGAACACCCGCGGGGCCTCCGGCCACTCCGGATTGTGGCCACTACTGCGGAAATGTCAAATGTCATGTCCAGTATCAAAAACCCTAAAGTTTGATACCCATATTGCCCCAACTCTTATGGTTCGTCAAATGTCCCCCCATCGGAACATCCCCGGGGCCTCCGGCCACTCCGGATTGTGGCCACTACTGCCGAAATGTCAAATTTCATGTCCAGTATCAAAAACCCTACAGTTTGATACCCATATTGCCCCAACTCTTATGGTTCGGCAAATGTTCCCCCATCGGAACATCCGCGGGGCCTCCGGCCACTCCGGATTGTGGCCACTACTGCCGAAATGTCAAATTTCATGTCCAGTATCAAAAACCCTAAAGTTTGATACCCATATTGCCCCAACTCTTATGGTTCGGCAAATGTCCCCCCATCGGAACATCCGCGGGGCCTCCGGCCACTCCGGATTGTGGCCACTACTGCCGAAATGTCAAATTTCATATCCAGTATCAAAAACCCTAAAGTTTGATACCCATATTGCCCCTACTCTTATGGTTCGTCAAATGTCCCCCCATCGGAACATCCCCGGGGCCTCCGGCCACTCCGGATTGTGGCCACTACTGCCGAAATGTCAAATTTCATGTCCAGTATCAAAAACCCTACAGTTTGATACCCATATTGCCCCAACTCTTATGGTTCGGCAAATGTTCCCCCATCGGAACATCCGCGGGGCCTCCGGCCACTCCGGATTGTGGCCACTACTGCCGAAATGTCAAATTTCATGTCCAGTATCAAAAACCCTAAAGTTTGATACCCATATTGCCCCAACTCTTATGGTTCGGCAAATGTCCCCCCATCGGAACATCCGCGGGGCCTCCGGCCACTCCGGATTGTGGCCACTACTGCCGAAATGTCAAATTTCATATCCAGTATCAAAAACCCTAAAGTTTGATACCCATATTGCCCCAACTCTTATGGTTCATCAAATGTCCCCCCATCGGAACATCCCCGGGGCCTCCGGCCACTCCGGATTGTGGCCACTACTGCCGAAATGTCAAATTTCATGTCCAGTATCAAAAACCCTAAAGTTTGATACCCATATTGCCCCAACTCTTATGGTTCGTCAAATGTCCCCCCATCGGAACATCCCCGGGGCCTCCGGCCACTCCAGGTGGTGGCCACTACTGCCGAAATGTCAAATTTCATATCCAGTATCAAAAACCCTAAAGTTCGATACCCATATTGCCCCAACTCTTATGGTTCGTCAAATGTCCCCCCATCGGAACATCCCCGGGGCCTCCGGCCACTCCAGGTGGTGGCCACTACTGCCGAAATGTCAAATTTCATGTCCAGTATCAAAAACCCTAAAGTTTGATACCCATATTGTACCAACTCTTATGGTTCGGCAAATGTCCCCCCATCGGAACATCCGCGGGGCCTCCGGCCACTCCGGATTGTGGCCACTACTGCCGAAATGTCAAATGTCATGTCCAGTATCAAAAACCCTAAAGTTTGATACCCATATTGCCCCAACTCTTATGGTTCGGGAAAAGTCCCCTATCGGAACACCCGCCGGGGCCTCCGGCCACTCCAGGTGGTGGCCACTACTGCCGAAATGTCAAATTTCATATCCAGTATCAAAAACCCTAAAGTTTGATACCCATATTGTACCAACTCTTATGGTTCGGGAAAAGTCCCCTATCGGAACACCCGCCGGGGACTCCGGCCACTCCGGATTGTGGCCACTACTGCGGAAATGTCAAATGTCATGTCCAGTATCAAAAACCCTAAAGTTTGATACCCATATTGCCCCAACTCTTATGGTTCGGGAAAAGTCCCCTATCGGAACACCCGCCGGGGACTCCGGCCACTCCAAGTGGTGGCCAATTCCAATTCCCGCTCATGCCGGCTGGCATGTCTTGGCGTGTCCATGCCTCCAGGCTATCTGCTCCCGGGCCTCCAGGCCGTCTGCAAACGGGCCACCAGGCCATCTGCTGCTGATGTGTTCTCGTCGACGGCCAGCAACAGACTGAATTTCCGGGACCGACCGAGCCGAGTTTTGTTAATTTAGATCGGGGACGTATGCCCCGCCTCTTTGCACCCATTCTCCTACATCTCCTTATTCGCTTTTTGCCGCGTCGACGATCCGAAAATTATGAGGTAGAGTGGGGGTGATTTTAGATACATCAATCTCACGTCTCTATATTGACTGATTGGGAAACGTTTGTTCAACCAACCAGCGTGCACCAAAAAGAGGGGAAATTTGCCGAGAGGGGAATTCGTCACGTAACGTTTTCGCTTCGCGAAAATTTTGGATTGACACCCCGTATAGAAACCTTAGGACAAAGTTCTTTGTCAAAACAAGCTAGTAATAATTATGCCAAACGTCCTTGATGGTTTTTGAACGAGTTATGCCAAACGTCCATTAGGCCAAATGTCCATTATGCCAAACGTCCCTGATGTCTTGGGCCAACTATGCCAAACGTCCTTCTTGAAAACTCGTTATGCCAAATGTCCATTATGCCAAATGGGGTACACCCATGCCCGACAGTTCAAGGCTGTGAGCATATTTGTATCCAAATCGAAATTAATTCAGCTTGATTCAGCCCATCGGCCGTAAGTGCATTTCCTGGTTATGGTCCTAGATTGTGATTATTCGTGAATCAGTAAGCTAACCGGAGGCAACCTAACTTGTTAGCATCCTTTGCACGCACCGTGCGCATCTATTTGAATATTATTCCACTAGAATAATTATCACAGGTAATTACTTAATCCAGTGGATGCTAATTTGCTTCCTTCAACGCACCCAACGGCCCAAAGGCGTTCATTAACGTTGAGTTGATGCCGGGTTGGGCTTGCTTCTGCTGGCTTTATCCGAAGCCATGAGAATCAAATTGGATGGAAAATTGATTTACTAACAATCGATCCGACGACGTTTGGGGTGGTTCTTGAGGGTGGGAGAAGCGATTTTCTTAGGTTCGGTTCAATATTACATGCAATCGCTGGAAAGGAATTGCTTTGGACTTCTTAGGATGATTGAGAATAGGGTTGTGAAAAACTAGTTTGATTTTTCACTTTTCTAAAAACTGTAAATAATAGAGAATGTTATACTAACTGGAGTGATTTAAAAAATCGGAGAAACAAACAACTTCAATGGAAGTACCCAAGTAACCACAAGCACTAAATTGAAGTATTTATTCAGTACTAAATCAGCACTCGAATGCTTTGAAGTAGTAAATAAGCTTTGCGAATGCCTCAAAGTACCAAAACTTTGCAGCATTACAACTAGCATTAAATCACCATTTAAGACCTTGAAAATGTGCTTGAAAGCATTCGATGTATATCAACAAAGTAACCCAACCATACGGGAAACATTTCAGCCAGTCACGCTCTTATTGACTTTTATCCTTCTCCCGTTATACTGTTCCAATAAGCGTGCGGGCTAAGGCGCATTTCCCCCAGTGTGCAACAGTTTTATTTTTGCGTGAACTGGGTTCAATTCCCGCTGACTGAAGTGTTTTTTTGTTTATTTTTTTTGTGGAAAACTGCAGCCTGTAATTAAGCCAATTTTTTCAAAACATATGCCCATATCACAAAGGACATTATCAAAAGTTCTCTGGTAAATTGAATGACTTTTCTCGCAAGCAAAAAGCTGCTTTCCGGAAGTCTGATACACTTTGTGAAATTTTGCCAAACGTGGACCGTTAGCCGTTAGCCAGTGCTTGTCCCTTTTAACCCGTAATTAATTGTACTTGACTGGCTGGCCGCAATTTGCTGAGTGATAATCGATAATTTCCGTCCAACGAAATGACAACGGAAACTCGAAACAGCAGAAAGAAAGTCTAAATTAATGTTCGATGCATCAACCACATCGATCAAAACTTTCAAAACAAACACCCATTTCAGTATACATCAGTTGGCTGGCGCGCATCCTGGAGATCGACGAGAAAAATGCAAGAATAACATCAAAGTGTCACACTCACACATGACACGCAACAGGAGAAAAAAAACAAAGGAGGCCCACCACCAAGTGTGTGGAGCAGCTAGCTGTCCTTTTTTTCCCCCAGCCTTGACGTCGATAAAGCAGTTTTTTTTGTTCGAGCTTTCGGTGAGGCATTAAATCGGCATCACTGTGCGCCACTTGAAATATTTCTCAAGGGAAAAGTGCTGATTTAATGTTTTGAAGCATTATTTGCTGGTATTAAATGCCAATATAATGCTGATTTAATGCCGCTATTTAGTGCCTCGCGGTTACTTGGGTATGTTTCTTCAGAGAGATCTCCTAATTTCGCGAAACAAGGACAACGGCTCTGATAATAATCAATTTGCATAGTTAATACGTCGTATAAAGCCTGCCACTAGAGCTCTCAGTCCAGATATCCCTTTCCCGGTATACACAAATGCGGTAAATCCGGAAGCGATAATTTCGTTCGTTATCCAAAGATTGCCGGAATGCGGTTAATCGATGCGGAGAATTGTATTGAAATTTCACCTTTGAAGCTTGGCGGAGCTTTCGTTACAGCAGCCCGTAATGGTGGCCACTTGCCGGAGTCTCATCGTTGTGGTTCGGTTCGGTCCCAAGGCCACCACTTCGTTATGCAAACAACATCCTTATACTTTCAACTAGTACGAAGCTCCTCCCTTTCCGGATTCGGCTTGGCTATTGTTGGGCTAAGTGAGGGGGTAGCTGAAGATTCTTGGAAGAAGCATTTCGCTTGGGGTCAACTTCGAGGATTCGTGTAACGCTTGTTCAAAACCGTTTGCCTACAGCTGAAAAATGCAGTTGGAGGTTTAGGGTGATTCACTATTGCATTTGATAAAATCAAGAAGGAATTTTAAAGTTACATTTTAATCACTAAAGCAAAAAGCAACTACCAACTCACACGAAATCGGGAAAAGTTGCCCCCCAAGTAACCGCGAGGCACTAAATAGCAGCATTAAATCAGCATTATATTGGCATTTAATACCAGCAAATAATGCTTCAAAACATTAAATCAGCACTTTGCCCTTGAGAAATATTTCAAGTGGCGCACAGTGATGCCGATTTAATGCCTCACCGAAAGCTCGAACAAAAAAACTGCTTTATCGACGTCAAGGCTGGGGGAAAAAAAAGACAGCTAGCTGCTCCACACACTTGGTGGTGCGCCACCTTTGTTTTTTTTCTCCTGTTTCGTTTCATGTGTGAGTGTGACACTTTGATGTTATTCTTGCATTTTTCTGGTCGATCTCCAGGATGCGCACCAGCCAACTGATGTATTCTGAAATGAGTGTTTGTTTTGAAAGTTTTAATCGATGTGGTTGATGCATCGAACATTATGGAAGACTTTCTTTCTGCTGTTTCGAGTTTCTGGTTCATGAGAAAAACCCGTTGTCATTTTGTTGGACGAAAATTATTGACGAGTCACTCAGCAAATTGCGGCCATCCAATCAAGTACAGTACAATCAATTACGGAAGGCTTGGGGTTAATAGGGACAAGTAATGGCTATCGGCAAACGTAAACTGTTTTTCCGAGGAGTGCTTGGTCCACGGTTGGCAAAATTTCACAAAGTGTATCAGACTTCCGGAAAGCAGCTTTTTGCTTGCGAGAAAAGTCATTCAATTTACCAGAGAACTTTTGATAGTGTCCTTTGTGCTATGGGCATATGTTTTGAAAAAATTGGCTTAATTACAGGCTGCAGTTTTCCACAAAAAAAAAAAATAAACAAAAAAAAACACTTCAGTCAGATGCGCCTTAGCCCGCACGCTTATTGGAACAGTATGTATAACGGGAGAAGGATAAAAGTCAATAAGAGCGTGACTGGCTGAAATGTTTCCCGTATGGATGGGTTACTTTGTTGATAAACATCAAATGCTTTGAAGCACATTTTCAAAGTCGTAAATGGTGATTTAATGCCAGTTGTAATGCTGCAAAGTTTTGGTACTTTGAGGCATTCGCAAAGCTTATTTACTACTTCAAAGCATTCGAGGGCTGATTTAGTACTGAATAAATACTTCAATTTAGTGCTTGTGGTTACTTGGGCCGACCCATCTTCGATTTGCGTGAAACTTTGTCCTAAGGGGTAACTTTTGTCCCTGATCACGAATCCGAGGTCCGTTTTTTGATATCTCGTGACGGGGGGCGGTACGACCCCTTCCATTTTTGAACATGCGAAAAAAGAGGTGTTTTTCAATAATTTGCAGCCTGAAACGGTGATGAGATAGAAATTTCTTGTCAAAGAAACTTTTATGTAAAATTAGACGCCCGATTTGATGGCGTACTCAGAATTCCGAAAAAAACGTATTTTTCATCGAAAAAAAAACACTAAAAAAGTTTTAAAAATTCTCCCATTTTCCGTTACTTGACTGTAAAAAATTTTGGAACATGTCATTTTATGGGAAATTTTATGTACTTTTCGAATCTACATTGACCCAGAAGGGTCATTTTTTCATTTAGAACAAAATTTTTCATTTTAAAATTTCGTGTTTTTTCTAACTTTGCAGGGTTATTTTTTAGAGTGTAACAATGTTCTACAAAGTTGTAGAGCAGACAATTACAAAAAAAATTGATATATAGACATAAGGGGTTTGCTTATAAACATCACGAGTTATCGCGATTTTACGATTTTTACTTTTTGCGTTTCTCTTTGTTTCGTCGTCCGTATCTGTCGCGGGTGACCATGAACGGCCATGATCGATGACGACCAACTTTTTCAAAACTTTTTTTCGCAAAATCGCGATAACTCGTGATGTTTATAAGCAAACCCCTTATGTCTGTAAATCAATTTTTTTGTAATTGTCTGCTCTACAACTTTGTAGAACATTGTTACACTCTAAAAAATAACCCTGCAAAGTTAGAAAAAACACGAAATTTTAAAATGAAAAATTTTGTTCTAAATGAAAAAATGACCCTTCTGGGTCAATGTAGATTCGAAAAGTACATAAAATTTCCCATAAAATGACATGTTCCAAATTTTTAAAACTTTTTTAGTGTTTTTTTTCGATGAAAAATACGTTTTTTCGGAATTCTGAGTACGCCATCAAATCGGGCGTCTAAAAAACGAAAACGAAACTATTGGCACTACGCCCCCCGGGGCATGGCCTTCCTCTAACGTGGGATTTCTGCTCCAGCGCCTCTGACGAGACAGGAGAAACCGGGACCGACGTTTTACTTCACCATCCGATAGAAGCTCAGTGGATAAGGCGGGAATCGAACCCGCGTCTCATAGCATCATCGGGATCGGCAGCCGAAGCCGCTACCCCTGCGCCACGAGACCCACAAACTTAAATCGGGCGTCTAATTTTACATAAAAGTCCCTTTGACACCAAATTTCTATCTCATCACCGTTTCAGGCTGCAAATTATTGAATAACACCTCTTTTTTCGCATGTTCAAAAATGGAAGGGGTCGTACCGCCCCTCCGTCACGAGATATTAAAAAAACGGACCTCGGATTCGTGATCAGGGACAAAAGTTACCCCTTAGGACAAAGTTTCACGCAAATCGAAGAGGTGTCGGGGCAACTGCTGTGTGAGTTGGCGGAGAATTACCCAAAAAGCAAAAAGCAAAAAGCAAAAAGCAAAAAGCAAAAAGCAAAAAGCAAAAAGCAAAAAGCAAAAAGCAAAAAAAAACATGATCCATTCTGAAGTTGGCACACTCATGGGGGCCCCCTCGAGTGCAGCTGCACAAAAATTGCAACGGATGTAATACTTTTACAAAATGCTCTCGCTGTTGCACTGCTGCTGCCGCTGTTCAACTGGCACTATTCTAGTAGGAAGTACGTATAGCGTTGTTCCTTCTGTTACAAAACTCACACACACATGTAGTTGTAGTTTTTCGGTTACGGGAACACCAACAATGAAAAGTGCAATTGCTGTTGCATTGCAAACCAACTCCTGGCTGCTCTATTTGGCACGCTCTACTGAGAGAGAGAGAGGTTCCGCGATGCAATGCAGTTTGCCTTTTGTACTGGCTGAATGCATATGAAAAGCGATTTGCATTTGGGTAAAGTTCAACTGGTGAAAGGGTTGGTCATGGAAGGCATAATATTAGGTTATTTGAAAATTAAAATGAATATATACTACAATATATTTGAGTTTCTTTTAGTAATTTAATCGACTTAAAAACTACAGAAAATTGTATGATAAAATAATCATTTCAAATTACAGTGAAGTCAATGAAATTTGTAAAGAAACAGAAATGATACGAAAAAATGTCCTAGCATCGTTGATGTGTCTTAAATGGTAAGTTCCGGTCAATCCTAATTTATCTTTTTTATATGAGTAAAAAATATCAAGCAATAAAAATGGGTAATTCTCTGCCAACTCACACAGCAGTTGCCCCGAACCTAGTTAATTTGCGTGAAACTTTTTCCTTAAGGATAATTTTGATCCCTGATCACAAATCTGGGGTACATATTTTGATATTTCGTGACGGAGGAGCTGTACGACTTCTTTAATTTTTCTGGATTTTAACTAAGACACGTTTTCCAGGGATTCATATCTCGGAACCGCGAAGAGTTAGAAATTTGATGTTAAAGGAGCTTTTGTGTAAAATTGGACGCTACATTTTATGGTGTACTCAAAATTCAGAAAAAAAACGTATCGAAACAAAGTTAAACACAATTCTGAAACCTGTGCCTTTTTTCTTTACTCAACCATTCAATTTTTGGGACAAGTCATTTTATGGGAAATTCAATTTGAATTTTATAATTTCGCTTTTTTGTAACTTTAAAGGGTTATTTTTTAGAGTGTAACAATGTTCTACAAAGTTGCAGAGGAGAAAATTACAAAAAAATAATGCATAAACTGAGAAAATGAACCTTCTGGGTTATTGCAGATTCGAAAAGAACATAAATTTCCCCATTAAATGACTTATCCAAAAAACGGCAGAAGTTTTAAACCATTTTTGCATTTTTTCGATAAATAATATCCAGTTTTTTTTTATTTTTCTTTAGGTCGTATCTCGGAATACTGAAATTATAATTTCACCTTTTTTGATAAATTATGTCAAATTTTCCGAGGAATCCGATAAAAATATTTTCAGGCATACACAGCAAAAAATCCGATGGTAAAATCGCATCGTAAGCATGCACATCACCTTTGTGAGAAAAAGCATGTAATATTGTATGAGAAAACGTGTACACAAAAACATGTACCGAAGAAAAATCAGGTCTGCTCACCCCAAAAATAACGTCAATCCGGCGAGAGTCATATTCAGATTACCAAGTCCGCGCCCCAACCCACTCGGCTATTTCGCCGCTATGAAAATAGATGGATCTTCACCGATGTAGCTGTAGGTTCCCCATACATCGTATGCAGTTAACACAGACAGTTTACGACGTACGGAAAACCTACTGGTACACTGGCATTGATCCAACTATTTTTATAACGGCGAGATAGCCGAGTGGGTTGGGGCGCGGACTTGGTAATCTGAATATGAGTCTCGCCGGGTTGATGTTATTTTAGGGGTGAGCAGACCTGATTTTTTTTTCTTCGGTACATGCTTTTTGTGTACACGCTTTCTCATAAATATTACATGCTTTTTCTCACATAAGTGATGTGCATGCTTTTGCATGCGATTTTACACATATTTTTTTTTGCTGTGTATTTTTCCTTAAAACGGCATAGGTCATCCTAATGGCCAAAAAAAAAAAATACGAGTCTAATTATTCCGGCCAAGGAAACAGCAGAAAAATACTGACCCCGATCGGAGAACTTTTATTTGAATCATGCTGTTTTCGTGGAGAATTGTTGATTGGTATGGTGTATTGAGCAAAGTTGTAAATTTAAGAAAAAAGCTACACTTTAAAAAATATACTTCTAATTTCTGAAAATATGTTTTAAATGAATTTTTAATGATTGATGTATTTTCTCAAAATTGAATTTAATTTGGTTAGAAATCTGAAACGGTACATTGTTAAAAGAAATTAGAGTTCTTGCTTTTTTCCATAAAAAAACGTTACTTAATCCACCTTTAGGTGGTTGGTGCGTTCCTCATATTCATAAAGTCAATACATTCAGTAAAAATAGCAATATTCCCCCTTAACATGTTTAACGAATCAACTTTATTACTTATTTCTTTTGATAGAGTTCGCAGACCTTCAATATTTCAAGCTCATCGGCAAGGTCTGATAAAAAACCTATCCAACGATAGTTCACATGGAAGATTCAGACGATATTTTTATCACAATATCTGAAATCCGGCCTCCAAAAAGTGCTTAAATAACACTTATGTGTTAATAATTTTTGATAGGGTTGTCAGATCCTCATTATTTAAGGCTCATTTGAAAGGCCTTTCAATTATCTAACTAACGACAGGTCGCATGATGGACCCGGAAATCATTTTCATTGAAATATCTGGGATCCGGCCTCCAAAAAGTGTATAAATAACACTTAAGTGCTAATAACTTTTGGTAGGGTTATCAGATCCTCGATGTTATAGGGTCTCATTTGAAAGGTCTTTTTAATACCTTTCTGAACATGTATAACATGATAGGTTTTCTTGCAAAAACCATCCTTTTTACAATCTTCCGGACATACGCCAAAATTGTTTTTTTAGTATAACTTTTGAAGTACTTTACTAAACTTGCTGATTTTAAATAGAGACCTATGGGACCCCAAGACGGATCGAATGAGACTAATACGGTCAAAATCCGTTCATCCAGTCCGGAGATAATCGAGTGACAATTTTGTGTCCACCCACACCCACACATCCACACAGACATTTGCTCAGAACATGATTCTAAGTCGATATGTATACGTGAAGGTGGGTCTAGGTTGTCAAATTAAGAAGTTCATTTTTCGAGTGATTTTATAGCCTTTCCTCAGTAAGGTGAGGAAGGCAAAAACGAAGTTTTTTTATTCGCTTGAATTTTTTCTTCAAAAAATCATAACTCGGATGCAACATTTTTGGCAATAACTTTCTTTTGCTCAAAAGATGCCTTTTTGACCCACAACTTTCGTAGAGAATTGTTCGGTTCTCTAAAAATATTCAAACAAATATTTTTTATAACATGATTTACAAAAAATCAAATAAAAAAAACTTTAACTCGGAGTGTATCTATTCGTATCTTTTGCTCCTGGTAGAAGTCTATGAATATTTTGATAGATTTTTTTTATGGAGAGCTGAAAGGGTTGTATTAAGATTTGTAAGGAATTACTGTTGATGAAAAATACCCTAATTGATCTAAGAGAAAGTTCACAAAAAGTTGCAGTCAAATAAAAAAGCCAAAAATAATCCTCGCTTGAAGTTTCAACATAATTTAAGTGATTTTGAATATTGAAATTGATTTATTTTTAAAATTAATAATAAAACGAAATTCCAGTATTCTATTTAAAGATCGAGCACACTTTAAAAAATCTAATTGTGCACCCCAATTCCCGGAATATATTATCCTATATCCTTTTTCCCAAAGTATGGGAAAATTTACATTTACATTGCATTGTGGAGTCGTTCCAGTGAGCGATAGAGATAGACTCAGCCCAGGCACCCCCAACCGAGTGAGTTGGGCTACAATTTCAAGTGTGCAACTCAGCATAACTGGGAGTCGACACAGCCCGACTGCAGTCGTTTTGACAGTGTGGTGTGGGGGTTGTGAGCAAAAATCTAACGCTGCATCAAATTCAGATTTGTGCTCGCATCGACCTTTTTCCGACTAGTCCCCGTTTGATGCAAATTTCAAATTTCGATATCCTGCGAGTTTGAAGCTGTTGGGCACAGATTTTGACACAACGTTGACTTTTTGACAGGCACCCGACGGTTTGGCTTGGGAAATTTTGCAGTCGTCATCAATCCCTTCGTAGGAAAGGGTTCCACTCCAGATTGAACGTCATGCGCAAAATAAGGTTAAAAAATATCGCTCAAACTTTGAAGTGGCATCGCACTCAACGATACCTTCAACCTGCGGAACATCTCCACCCGCTAACAAGAAGCGACTTCTTGCGATTTTCCCCGCCACCGGAAAGGCACGGGGACATTTCACAGATGAAAAATTCAGCCCAAAGTCTCATGAATTTTAACATTTTCTCACCTCGAACAGGTTGCTTTCTCGAGCAAGCGGTGATGGTGGTGTTGGAGGATTATTCTGATTTTGTGCTCCAATCCGGCGACCATTTATTTTTCATTTATTCAGGAGCCAAGCTTTTCCCAAGCTCTTTCCCGAAGGTTCACGTTTGTGGAGGTAGGACAAATCCGCAACCGAAACGCACCTCGTTCGCGGGTTTAAGAACGAGGGGGAAGAAAGGAGGGAGCTGTCTTTGCCACGGAGGCTCCTAAAAATCTCGGGGATCTATGATCAACGGAAGTCTGTGTTGTTTGTCGGTGTTATGTTGCGATAGGGTGGTTTTGCACAGCTTATGACACATTCATAGCGCTTGTGGCACTTTATTAAGGAATTCAAGTTTTTTGTACTTTTGAAGAATTCAGATGTTTGTAAAAGAGTTTTTAATTTAAAATGATGATCTCCTGGTTGGCTAGCCAAATGCAAGTTATCCCGTGTGGTTGACGTTTTACTTGCGGATTCTCTTAGCAGTCGTTGGACCCTTGCCTTTCGTTGCGCGTTGTTTTGACTGGTTTCTTGCTGGGATCGCCAGCAGCGTCCTCCTTCTTTGGCTCTTGTTTAAGGTTGTCAATAATTTCTGTCTTGGTCCGCTTCTTTCAGTCAGGATACAGGTGCACCGATCCGTAGACTACGTACGGCGGCAAAACCATGCCGTCGGCCGTTCCAGAAAATGTGACATAGTAAGCCGTTTGCGAATGATCCAGCACGTTTCGACATGTTTGACGATAGCCTTCTTGGTCTCTGGGTCATCCAAACAGTTCGTTTCGTCGTAGTTCACCATGTTTTCCGGAGAAACACACCGTCCACCGAATCTGTCAGGTTGTTATAGTACGGTTCGATAACTTCCGGGGTCACTTTGGCACGATTCCACTTCAGGAAGGAGGACATCCAGTCCTCTCCGGGCATGTTGTCTGGGAGATTGTTGTCGTCGGGAAAGGATTCAACGAGCTTCCTTATGCTCGTCGGCCATTCGTAGGTCCGTCTCTTGGGACTGCTTGGGATAGCCTTCGGATGGAGTCCGTTCATCTTGTTGAATAGTGTCCCGTAGGGAACGCCGAACACCTTGGAAGTCGCGTACACCGTGAAATTTCGTTTATTTACAGCATTGACTGCAGCCACTGCCGATTTCGGACTGTACGACGCGTGCAAGCTCTATATGGGTAACGATCATTAGGGTACAGACAACAAAAGTAGCAGCTAGAACAAAATAATTTCAATATCGTGTGTAAAAACATGTCGGATGATAAACTAACGCCATCTCGTAGTCTATTGCCACTTGCAAGAATAGACTGCACACACTCAATTTTCAATTCAATTCGGTTTTATTGGTGAATAATCAAGATACAATCAGTTCTTTTGCAGTTCATAACAGAGTTTTGGAGTTCCTTTCAGCTGTGTGTTGCATCATAATCCATTTTGGAACAATTATTTCTATAACTATGGAACTAACAAGAGCAAGAAAAATTTAAAAAAAAAAACTTGCTAAAATTGCAAAGGAAAGGGGAAAGAAAGAGAAAAAGCTTATAACTACATCACAGTATTTTATCCTTTGTAGATGTGCTTGATCATCAGCTCCCCAAGGGCTAGAAATTGCTCCGCCTTGTTACGGCAGGTCCGAAACCTCGACATCATCTCCCCCGCGAGAGCAAAGAACTCCGGCAGGGTGAAGAGATCTTCCCCGGTGACTTCTTGCTGGGCCACATTTCCGCTACCGGCAGCAACCACGCTGGCAAATGATCGCCCCCAGCCAGGGGGGAATGCTGAGTTGTCTGCGGGAACCGTACGCTGCCCAGCAGCCGGCACGGTTACGCTCGTACTTCGCTGAGGAGGGTGGGACGCTGCTACTTTCTTCTTCCTCTTTTCCTGCTCCTCGAGGTAGTTTTTCCGTGCGCTGCATCCACGGTAGTTGCTGGTATGGTTACCTCCACAGTTGGCGCACTTGATGCGCGCCTTGGTTTGCTCTGCCTTGTCCCCCAGGTCCGCCTTGCACGGCAGTGCACACGCCTCAGAGAGGTGTGTTTCACCGCACTTCACACAGCGGGGCGGGAGGTTGCAGTTCCGCGAGCCGTGGCCGAATTTCTGGCAACGGTGGCATTGTGCTGCGTCCGACGGGTTCTTTGAGTAGAACCGCCAGTTTACCCAAAACCCGTCCAACGCCTTAGTTCGCCGCAGGTCTTGAATCTTGACGGTGCCGCGGTCGAAGTACAACAGGTACAGTGTGTGTGTACCTGTGACTGTTGTCTTCCGCGAGAGGACTTTTATGTCACGCGGCGTTATTCCAGCACCCGAGAGGTCCTTCTTGAGGTCGGAGATCGGGCGGTCTTGGTACCCCTGCAAGACGACCTTGACGGCTGTCTTCTGCACGGGGTCGAATGTGTAGAACTTGAAGTTTTTACCCTTCAATTTCTCCACAACCAGGTCGAAGTTCTTGTTGTCAAATGTGTAGACTTGCACTGACGACTTACCGATTTTCAGACAATATCCGAGGCCTTCCAGCAACTCGTCAATATCGTCCACCAACGTGTCCAAAACAAAAATTGGAGGTGGTCTACGTTCCTTTGGAGAATTGTTCGTTTTTGGCGTCGGCACTTTTTTCCGTGCACGACGATCGTCGTCGTCGTCGTCGGTAGTGCTGATGCTACCGTCGGTGTTGTTGTTGTTGTTTTCTTCGTCGTCGCTCAGCATCTGGAACTCGTTCCTGATGGGGATGTTGGCGGATGTTGATGTGTTGGTCGTGGCACCGGAAGAACCGGAACGGGTTCGCACTGGTGATCTTGGAACATATCCGGGATGTAGCAACTTTTTGTCGATGCCTTCTGCGCTCACGCTCCCCTGCGCGATGGCGGTCGACACGGCGTTGGTTTGTTTACCTTTTTGCACACGGCCGGTAGACGAACTTCGCGGGTTTTTCGAGGCCGCACTCGAACTGCCACGGCCACGGCCGGCCTTTGGCATGCTGCAGGAGCAAACTCGCGGGTAATCACGGTAATTTACGGCGAAAAAAATCGAAAAAACGATGGAGCACTGAGCACTTGACTGCTGCTTGCTCTCGTGCTTACACGGAGGTGACTGCACACACTCACAATCAGAATAACCCTTAAAAGGGTAATTTCTATCCTTTTTTCAACTTTACCCGTCGTCACCCTTTTGAAAGGGTACGAGAGCAAAACCCTTCAAAAGGGTACTTGCCCAGTACCCTTTAAAAGGATACTGTTAACAGAACGGCGCGCTCACTAGCGACATCTATAAGTCAATTTTGTTTCGTTGTAACAGTGCTGCCATCTATTGTAATATTCATAAGTTCTTTGAAAATTAGGTTTTGTTCGGATAAAAAGTTTGTTTATTTTTATAAAATAATATTTACTGTTCAACATAAAAAATAATCCTCGAACATAAACATGCTTTGGGATTCAACTATGCACTCGCTATCACAACGTCTTGCCAAAGGATGAATGTTGACCATTTCGACGGAAATTTAGCACAGGTCCGTTTTCACCGTGAAGCTTCACCGTAATCGTGCCCTATTCACGGCGCTGGTTCTAGTTGAATTCGACGGGAGCTCGAATATCAGCTGGGTGTTCTCCTCGTCGACAGTGGCCGGGGCCTGCATTCAGGATGCACTCCAGCTTCGTCATCCGGCACTCAACATCGTCGTCGGGGAACACGACATCGTGGCGGAGTGATATGCTGGGTAAAACACTTTGCTGCCACCTCGAGCTGCGGAAGAAACAGGCCTTGGTGACGGAGCCTGAAAAGATTGGAACTTTTTAATCAGTGCTCTATTTACAAGTTTGCCAACCGGTCTTACCATTCACCACGTCCTGGTTGGCCTATATCTGACGGAAGTAGTCCGGAATACCCGGAACATAGTCGATACAACCAAAAATTTACGGATACCTCAAGTCGAACCAAACACGCCAAAAACAAGCATGACATTTGAAGTTCTTATTTTTAAATGCAGGGCGGTGCTGGAATCGTTTGCAGCAAAGAAAGATACCCTTTTGAAAGGGTAAAGCCAGTGAGGTGAATTAAAAGGATGGTTTTCACCCTTTTAAAAGGATACAATATACCCTTTTGCAAAGGGTAAACTTCGAATACCGTTTAAAAGGATACTTTTAACCCTTTCAACCGGTAATTTTATTTTTGAGTGCAGTGCACCGCAGTTTTTGCAGGAGCCGCATTCTGATTCTCACCAACATGATTTTTATGATGCTAAGTTTTTTTTTTATAAATTGACTTTTTTTCTCTGAATTTAAAGTTATCTGTAGCGATTATCAAAATAATTACCTTCGACATTTCAAAACTATTTTTAAGTCTACACATCAATTTTCTCGACGAAAAAGAGGCATGAAAATTTTGATGAGAATGAGAACGCCACGTGCTTTTCAATGTTGTTGTTTACACTTGAGAGCAGCGCTGGAGAGATGTCAAATCTTCTCTGCGACGGCAGCGCCACAAACGGCTTGCCATTCTTAATAAATCCGTTGCAAGTAGAGGGTTACGAGCGGGAATTCCCGGGAAAAATCTCCCTGGAAATCGACTATTTTCGGACCTCTCGATTCCCGGGAAATTAGGTCGAGACTCCCGGGAAATTTCTAACTTATAACTATCGAAGCTAAATTATATAAACTAATCAGAATTTTTTTTGAAAAACTCAAAATTGTTTTGAACATTGAATGTTCAATGTTCGATGTTCAAGTTCGAATAAACCAGTGCTTCTCTTTTCATCTTATTCAGAAAGTGTAAATTTTTACATGCTAGAAATTCCAAAAACTATTATTGAGAGAAGCCAAAAAAATAATTTGGACCTAAAAATTTACCTTAAAAATATTTAGCAGTTACATCCCAGAAATGAAATCAAATGTTTTAGTTTCAAATAATATTTTATTTATTATTTCTAAGAGAGAAAAGATTTTTCAAGTTAAGTTCAAGTCCCATATCTTCTCTCGAGCATAGCAATCCTCATATTCTAGTTTTTTTATTTCTTCAATGAATATTTATAGTTGACCTAAAAAATTACAAACAAATACAGTTTAATTTGTTGTTTTGAGTCGTTGTTGATCATATTGCAAAATTCCCGATACTGGGAAATTATATATTAGCTATATTAGTTATTTTTTCACAAAAATCTAATGACAAGTGAGTCTTAAAAAGCATAAGAAACGATCTGTTTTTGCAGATTCAGAAAAAAATCGAAAGGATTTCCATAGATCCTCAAAATAGTGAAACTACCTAAATAAACGTTTTATAGAATTAATATGAATTAATTGTAACTGAATGTATTAAAAAGAAACACATTTATTACATTTCGTTTTAAATTTTGGCATTATTTGCATAGTTAAAAAAAAAACTCTCGGGTCCCGGGAATTCCCGGGAAACGGCCAAAAACATTACCCCCTAACACAAACAGACAGTCAATATTATAAGCTAAATTTTGTGAAAATTTGCAATATTTTCATTAGAAGAATTTACGATTCAGCAATCCTATTTTTCCTAAGATTCAAACAAATTAATTTGCTTAAATATCTTTCAAATGAAGCACATCTGTTAAAATCTTTCAAACAACTAATCGATACATTCACCAAAAGTAGAATCAGTAAAATAAGAGAAATTGAATTTTGTTAAAAGCAACTCTCTACGAAATCCTTGACGAAATCGGTATTTTTTCTGTAATTTTAATTTTTGTATTTTTTTAATCCGGGTGAAACTTTTTCGGTGCCTTCGATATGCCCAAAGAAGCCATTTTGCATCATTAGTTTGTCCATATAATTTTTCATACAAATTTGGCAGCTGCCCATACAAAAATGATGTATGAAAATTCAAAAATCTATATCTTTTGAAGGAATTTTTTGATCGATTTGGTGTCTTGGGCAAAGTTGTAGGTATGGGTAAAAACCATACTGAAAAAATGGTACTTTTTGATAGCAAATTTGTTTTTTGCGACCAATATTTCGATTTTTTTAAATCAGTATTGAATCAAAAATTCATTACTCGGTCAAAGATTTTTTGCACATTCTGGAAATTTCTGAAAAGTTGGCATTTGATGTCCCCTAAAACATATCAGAAAATAGAAAAATAAATAAAAATAGTATATTTTTTGCAACCCAAGTTTAAGTGACAAAAAGTGAAATTTAAAACCACAAAAAAAAAAAATAGTTGAAAGTACCAACGTTACTGAAATCGTAAGAATTGACAATCAATTAAAACTATTGTTTTTTACACTACACAGAAATAAATGTAAATATGGAAGCTGTAATTTTTGGAGGTTGAATATTACCTCTTTTATGATGTAATTTTACCTCAATTTAGACCGAAAAAGTGCCATTACACTAGAAAAGTGGTAAACTTACACATTTCCAGAGGTAAAATTACACCTTTTTTCTGACATAAAAGATGTACCCCTTCCCAGATGTAATATTACCATGATTTTTTTTTTCTGTGTACACTCAAACAATATTAATGATCAGGGCTGAGCTGTAGGTTAGTCGAGGTTAGTCGTCGACTAACAAGTTCTTTAACAAAAATGTCGCCCTCCTTAAACCATTTGGCGCCCTTAGCAGGGCCCAAGAGAAACTTTGCATTTTTCAAATTTGCCAAGTTGCCGATTTGTGCTGCGCCTTCTTGAAAAAGATAAAGTGCCCCCTTAGGAAGCCCCAGGGCGCCCAAAATGACATTTTGGCAAATTAAAAAAAAAGAGCCTAAGGGAGATCAGGGCTGAGCTGTAGGTTAGTCGAGGTTAGTCGTCGACTAACAAGTTCTTTAACAAAAATGTCGCCCTCCTTAAACCATTTGGCGCCCTTAGCAGGGCCCAAGAGAAACTTTGCATTTTGCAAATTTGCCAAGTTGCCGATTTGTGCTGCGCCTTCTTGAAAAAGATAAAGCGCCCCCTCAGGAAGCCCCAGGGCGCCCAAAATGACATTTTCGCAAATTAAAAAAAAAAGAGCCTAAGGGAGATCAGGGCTGAGCTGTAGGTTAGTCGAGGTTAGTCGTCGACTAACAAGTTCTTTAACAAAAATGTCGCCCTCCTTAAACCATTTGGCGCCCTTAGCAGGGCCCAAGAGAAACTTTGCATTTTGCAAATTTGCCAAGTTGCCGATTTGTGCTGCGCCTTCTTGAAAAAGATAAAGCGCCCCCTCAGGAAGCCCCAGGGCGCCCAAAATGACATTTTCGCAAATTTAAAAAAAAAAGAGCCTAAGGGAGATCAGGGCTGAGCTGTAGGTTAGTCGAGGTTAGTCGTCGACTAACAAGTTCTTTAACAAAAATGTCGCCCTCCTTAAACCATTTGGCGCCCTTAGCAGGGCCCAAGAGAAACTTTGCATTTTGCAAATTTGCCAAGTTGCCGATTTGTGCTGCGCCTTCTTGAAAAAGATAAAGCGCCCCCTCAGGAAGCCCCAGGGCGCCCAAAATGACATTTTCGCAAATTTAAAAAAAAAAAAGAGCCTAAGGGAGATCAGGGCTGAGCTGTAGGTTAGTCGAGGTTAGTCGTCGACTAACAAGTTCTTTAACAAAAATGTCGCCCTCCTTAAACCATTTGGCGCCCTTAGCAGGGCCCAAGAGAAACTTTGCGTTTTGCAAATTTGCCAAGTTGCCGATTTGTGCTGCGCCTTCTTGAAAAAGATAAAGCGCCCCCTCAGGAAGCCCCAGGGCGCCCAAAATGACATTTTCGCAAATTTAAAAAAAAAGAGCCTAAGGGAGATCAGGGCTGAGCTGTAGGTTAGTCGAGGTTAGTCGTCGACTAACAAGTTCTTTAACAAAAATGTCGCCCTCCTTAAACCATTTGGCGCCCTTAGCAGGGCCCAAGAGAAACTTTGCGTTTTGCAAATTTGCTAAGTTGCCAAGTTGCGCCGCGAAACGCTGCCGCGTTTGTTTGGAATCAACTAGCAGTGCTCTTCAACTTGTTCCGTTTTGATGATTCTTTCCTTTTTCTAGATGCTGCTACGTTGCTTGGGTCGCTGTTCGTTTTATGCATCGCTAGCATACAATGACCGGTGTTATGGTATATCTGGGTCTGGCCTGTGTTTGAAATATACTTTTTTGTTCGCTGCGATGATTAAATTTATTGCGGCTGGAGTGGCTATTGATGCCAAATCATTCAAAATCTTACCTTTAGTAGGGGTGAAATTGGGTCAAAATGTTTTCTTTTTATGGAATTTGCAATTCCCCAGGAGACATCTTAAAGACGTTTGCTGAAATTCTTACATTCCAAGAACAAAACCTGTGTTTGTAGCAGCTATATATGTTTGAGGTACGTTTTTCACCAACAAAGATTTTTCAAAAATTCAAACTTTGTATACTCTTTGAAAAGGGTCGATTCCTTTGTAAGAGTAACACTGCTGAGTGACTTGTTTTGATCATTTCTTAGTATTTGAGCATTATTTCAGTTTCAATTTTAAAACGATAAATTTTTTTTTTTCGTTTAAATAGTTTTTGTGCGGTAGAAGTATTTTTGTGTTATCCAAAAAGCGAATAACATAATCCACCCCCCCCCCCCCGCTCATCACTTGGTGCCCCTTGTACAAATATAGGCGCCCTCGCCAGGAACATTGGCGCCCTGAACCCGCCAACAGCGACTAACTAGTTCAAAATCGTACAGCTCAGCCCTGTTAATGATGTTTTAATAGTAGTTTATGCAACAAGTTGCAAAAAGAGGATTTTTTCAGCACGAGTCGTACATTTAACCAACGAGGTTCACCGAGTTGGATAAATACGACGAGTGCTGAAAAAATTAAGTTTTGCAACGAGTTCCATACAACATTTTTTGCAATTTCGAAAAACACCCATTAAGTGAAATTGTAAGTCGAATTTTCATGTATTTTGTCAATAAATCGTTTAAATTAAAAAATGTTGAAAAGTGTTACTTTTCGAAACAATTGCTGAAAACTTCAACTTTTCAGCACCCATGTCAGTGCTGAAAGGTAAAACTTTTCAGCATTTATTTTGAAAATTGTTGCTATTCGATTCTGTTATTTTTGGTACAGAAAAGTAGGCTATTTCGTCGTTCAAGAATGACAGGAAAAGTTAGTAGTTTCACGACGGAATTGCAAAAATGATATTTTCTAATTATTAAACAAATAAAATGGATGTTAAACTACATTTTTTCATCAGCAATTGTAAACCAATCTATTGTTTTGGTTAGGCAAACTATTTAACTTATTGATATGGAATAATTCGCTTCATCAACATAGTTTTTAAGTTGTTTTAAGGCTAGTTTCCGAACAAAACATATATTTTTACACTGAAAATTAAGCAAAAGCCATCTTTTATTCATTACATCTAGCCATAATATTACACCATGCATAAAAAATCAGATATCAGTTAATTATGATATAAATATAGCAATTTACTTATAGTGGACCCATGTCCACAATCGGATTATGAACCCGGGTCCACCATAGGAAAACGGGGTCCATAACTGGATTTTTTTTCAAATGTCTTTTTTTCTGCATAAATGCAATTATTTGATCAAAAAAATATTAAGAATTGTTCGAAAGTCTTCAGATTTAGTTAGGAAACAGTGCTTCAAATAGTGATAACTTGTGAAAAAGGCTCATCGGTTCTAATTTGATTTTTTTATTGTAAAACTATTTTTTAAACAACAAGTCATCAGAAAAGCCGTCATGTTACATTAGAATATCTGGCTATCAAAGTCCCACTGGTTTACGGTACCAAATTATCTAAAACATATCTTTATTCCAGACCGAAATTTTCCTTAATTGATAGATATCCTCTGAATTGTTTTTGAAAAAAAAATCTTCATTCTCAAGTTAAATAACACAACTCAACATTATGTTCTATAAAACGCAAATAGATCCTAAAGCTCCCTGGCCCTACCACATCCGACTCGGCCCTTTCCGAGTTGCGAAAAGCGCATTCATAAATATTTATTAAAAGAGCAACTCTCTACGAAATCGGCCGATTTCGACCATTTTTATTTTTTGTATTTTTTTATTTGACTCAAACTTTGTGGGGGCCTTCCCTATGACCAAATAAGCTATTTTGCGTCATTGGTTCACCCATACAAGTCTCCATACAATTTTGGCAGCTGTCCATACAAAAATGGTATGTAAATATTCAAACAGCTGTAACTTTTGAGTGAATTTTCTGATCAATTTGGTGTCTTCGGCAAAGTTGTAGGTATTGTTGAGGACTTTTGAGAAAAAAATAGGTACACGGAAAAAAAAATTGCACTATTTCAATGTTAATACATGAAACATTCGTGAAATTTTCCGATCTTTTCGAAAAAAATATTTTGAAAATTTTTAAATCAAGACTAACATTTTAAAAGGGCCAAACATTGAATATTACGCCCATTTAAAATGCTAGTCTTGATTTAAAAATTTTCAAAATATTTTTTTCGAAAAGATCGGAAAATTTCACGAATGTTTCATGTATTAACATTGAAAATCGGACCATTAGTTGCTGAGATATCGTCATTAGAAAATGGTGGGCTGTTTTGGTGAGACTTAGAAAACTTCAATTTTCGTGTTTCTTTTGCTTTAAGCCGCTGTATCTCAACAACCAGAGGTCCAATCTTCAATGTCTCTTAGACGATTTTATAGCAAATTTTCTGAAATTTTCAAAAAACATATTTTTAGAAATGGTCACTCATGGTCACTATTTTTAAAAATTGAAAAACTGCAAATATTTCGCTAAAATCAAACTTTCGGTGGCTATATCTTGAAAACGGAGCCCTTTATCAAAAAATCTGTAGAGTACTTTTCGATTGCAAATTCAATTTTGCATTAAAAAATAATGTCAAACTTGTTTTTGCATGAAACTTCGATTTTTTCCAAAAATCACTATTTTTTCAAAAATTCATAACTCGGCGGCAGATTTTTTAACCATGTTTCTCTATGGCTCAAAAGTTGCGGATTTTTGTCCCCTAAAACATATCAAAAAATCTCGAAAATCAAAAAATACGTATTTTTGGAAATTGAGTTTTATGTGTACCTATTTTTTTTTTCTCAAAAGTCCTCAACAATACCTACAACTTTGCCGAAGACACCAAATTGATCAGAAAATTCAATCAAAAGTTACAGCTGTTTGAATATTTACATACCATTTTTGTATGGACAGCTGCCAAAATTGTATGGAGACTTGTATGGGTGAACCAATGACACAAAATAGCATATTTGGTCATAGGGAAGGCCCCCACAAAGTTTGAGCCAAATCAAAAAATACAAATAAAATCCATTTCCGGTTTTGGTAGAGAATTGCTCAAAAGCCTTTTTCGCCGACTCCACACCCACGAACGCGTACACGAAACAAAACACGGGAGCACAAACAAAGGAGTCAGTCTGACAGAGGGAAGGCAAAACGGGGGTCGGGTCAATCGGCAGAAAACCGAACGGCAGAATGCCGAATGGCAGAATGCCAAATGGCAGAAATTTCAATCGGCAGAAAAATAAATGGCCGAATGATAAATGGCAGAAAAGGTCGAATGGCAGAATATAATATGGCAGAAAAGGTCAATCGGCAGAAAGGGTCAATGAGCAGAAAATTAAGAAGCCGAAAAATCAAATGGCAGAAAAATCAAAAGGCAGAAAAATTAAAAAGCAGAAAAGTTAAATGGCAGAACGTTAATAAGCAGAAAAATTAATTGGCAGAAAATTAATTAGCAGAAAATTAAATGGCAGAAAGTTGATCAGCAGAAAAAATAAATAGCAGAAAATTAAATGGCAGAAAACTAAACGGCAGAATAGTTAGTTGGCAGAATAGTTAAATGGCAGAATAGTCAAATGGCAGAACAGCCAAATGGCAGAATAATCAAATGGCGGAATAATTAATTAGCAGACGAGTTGAATGGCAGAATAGTTAAATGGCAGAATGTCAAATGGCAGAATAAATAATTCACAGGAGAGTTGAATGGCAGAATAGTCCAATGGCAGAATAGTCCAATGGCAGAACAGTCAAATGGCAGAATAGTCAAACGGCAGAATAGTCCAATGGCAGAACAGTCAAATGGCAGAATAGTCAAACGGCAGAATAGTCAAATGGCAGAATTCACTTGATTTAATATTAATAGTACGTTCATTTGAAGTGCCGGTGCGGCACTGAGTGCCGCACTCGTCGGTGCCAGTTTTGATTCAATCGAACGTCATTTGTCAGTGTGCGTGGAACTCGCATGGAACTGAAAAAATATCGAGTGCGGCACTAGAGTTTCAGTTCCAAGATGACAGCGAAACTCGTGCGGAACTAGCACGAGTTTTTCCAAAGAAACACATTGCTTATATTGTAACTTCAGTGTTTATTCAGTTTAGCGGTCGTGGCTGAATGGTTACGATGTTCGCTTTATAAGCGAATGGTTCTGGGTTCGATACCCATCTGCTCCCAACGAGAAAGTTCTGGACTCATTGAATTTGGAATCAATGAAATAACTTCAGCTCACGGCGGGGTTCGATCCTCTGTCCTTAGGATTGGCAAGCAAAATGCTTTCCACTTTACCGTGGAGCATTAGTAGCTTTAGTAGGACTTAGACTGATATAGTTGAATCCAAGAAACGGACGAGAATAAAGTTGAATGCAAGTTGAATATCAGAACATACAAGAATGCATTGCATTGCATGCATGCAGGCGCATTTGAAATGAACCTACTTACCTCGCTATAAATAGCCTGGGCGACTGCTAGAATTCATCCAATAAGAGATGAGAAGAATTGAAAGCATTCCCATTAGAAATGAGAACACACGAAGAATTCGAACAACAATGCCAACGGTCGTTACCACTCGCCTAGGGTGGCTCCTCAGACCATTCACCTTCCCAAAAACCGTCCAACTCCAAGCGAAACTTACTTGAGGATACCGTGGAGATTTTCCCTTAATACTCTTAAAAAAGTGGAGCATCAACACTTCCCGTCTTCCAATTCCCTTTCCTTGTCCCTGGTGCGCGGTGGAGATGGGAGCGGCCGGCAATGGACGGCTGCCATGGTGGTGAGAATCTGGTTCAGGTAGAATTGGTTCTATTCCCAATTATCGATTCCTAGGCAACTTGGGCTTAGACAATCATCACATCACATGGCGAAAATCCAGTCTGCAATCCGCTAAAATCACCGTCTCCTAGCGAAGCGAAGCGAAGCGATTGTAACTTCAGTGTTTATTCAACATAAACAGTTTATCAAACAGTTCATGCAATAAAAGTAATAATTTTTAATAAATTGTACTGTTTAACATTTAGAGTCTTTTGAATAGTTCCTTTAAACATATGAAACACAATAGCTTATAGGACTTTAAAAAAAAAAAAAAACTATGAACCGATGGAGGTTATGTTACACATGACCAGTCTGCCCAAGAACTATGCAAGAAGCATGTTGAAATGGTGGCAAATTTTCGATTCGGACAGTGCATGTGTTTAAATGGGGAGAAAGACCGCAATGTAGTACCGCCCCTTTCAAATGTTGCTCCAGCCAGCCCAGTCACGAAATATTCTAGCAGAGCTGGTTCTGCTAAAACCCTGCTAGAACGGTGGAGCATTTCTGCTAGAATGCTGTAAGAATTTCCAGCTTTGTTAGAACTGTGCTAGATCGTCGTAACTGGGAGATTTCTACCACTTGAAGCAGTGTATGCACTTGGTAACAAACCAGTCAAGGAAAATTTCAAATGGGCAACAACAGCAGCGAAAGCAAGCCAGAGATGGTGTAGAAAACCCCCCAAAAAATCGCTTCGTTGTTCTGCTGTTCGTAAAAATGTTTTTTGACTCCTTTCCTTTTCGAGCTGCGTACTGGCCTTGTGTCCTAAATAGTTCCTTAGTAACTTTTTAAAATGGCGTAACCATTAATGTAAACAAACAGTCTATCCCACTTGCTCTGGTGACAGTTATCGTTGTGTAAGAGTGAGATAGAGTTATCTACGTGCGCATGTATTGCGTGTTTGAACACGAAGGGTTTTTAGGTTAAAATTTGTACCCGCCAGCAAAAACAAAGTGTGCGTGAGATCGGGCTTAGATAGCATAGATTTTGATTATACTATTTTCGAGTAGATCAATCGCCTGTAAAAACCAGCTGTTTACCACGTGCACCACCACAGCTGATTTTGACAGACGAATCATTCTACTGCCCATATTTGAAAATTCGGCTATTATGCCAAATCAAGTATTCCGAGAAAAACGCGTTTTAGTGTTTGTGATAAAATCTCCGTCAAGGCAATTTCCCATAAGAGTGGCATATTAGCCGTTTGGTTTTTCGCATCGGCAGCCAAGTCTAAGCATTATTTCAGTAAAATTCAAGTTCCAGAAGATGCGTTGGAACATCCTCTACCGAAAACGAAACTATTGGCACTACGCCCCCCGGGGCATGGCCTTCCTCTAACGTGGGATTTCTGCTCCAGCGCCTCTGACGAGACAGGAGAAACCGGGACCGACGTTTTACTTCACCATCCGATAGAAGCTCAGTGGATAAGGCGGGAATCGAACCCGCGTCTCATAGCATCATCGGGATCGGCAGCCGAAGCCGCTACCCCTGCGCCACGAGACCCACTCATCCTCTACCACCTGGTGCTAATATCTCGTTTTCACCAAAAGTGGATATTAGCCGTTTTTTCAATGGTGGGCAGTCTACTCGATTTGCCTATGTATGCGTGTCATTTTGTTACGAACTAATACACTCTCTCGCGTGGATATCTCTATGATTCGTCTGTCAAAACCAGCTGTGTCCTTTGTTATACCACGAGCACGTGGTAAACAGCTGGTTTTTACAGGCGATTGATCTACTCGATTTGCCTATGTATGTGTAAAAATAGTATAAACAAAATCAGCTGTTTGGAATTCAACCAATCACAATCGATCAAAACCAAAACAATACTTTGAATACGAATATGTACTAATACAGAATCATGGTGTGCGTGAGAGAAACCGTGGAAATCTCTACAGAGCTTTCTAAGCCCGATCTCACATACACTAGCGCACCATTTGTTTTGCTGGCTGGTACAACAAAATTTTTCGTGTACGTACACGCAATACATGCGCACATAGATAACTCTTTATTACGCGTTCGCACATTAGGGTACCATTTCATTTTGCTTTTGTGAGAGTGTGTGCGTGCAACATGGAGTTAAACTTTTTGAAAAGCCTTGGTAAGCTTCACAGCAACTGCACAGAAAGTTTAACTCCATGTTAAGATTTGACAGCTCGATAGAGATATCCACGCGCGAGAGTGTGTTAGTTCGTAACAAAATTGACACGCATACTTAGGCAAATCGAGTAGAATGATTCGTCTGTCAAAATCAGCTGTGGTGGTGCACGTGGTAAACAGCTGGTTTTTACAGGCGATTGATCTACTCGAAAATAGTATAATCAAAATCTATGCTATCTAAGCCCGATCTCACGCACACTTTGTTTTTGCTGGCGGGTACAAATTTTAACCTAAAAACCCTTCGTGTTCAAACACGCAATACATGCGCACGTAGATAACTCTATCTCACTCTTACACAACGATAACTGTCACCAGAGCAAGTGGGATAGACTGTTTGTTTACATTAATGGTTACGCCATTTTAAAAAGTTACTAAGGAACTATTTAGGACACAAGGCCAGTACGCAGCTCGAAAAGGAAAGGAGTCAAAAAACATTTTTACGAACAGCAGAACAACGAAGCGATTTTTTGGGGGGTTTTCTACACCATCTCTGGCTTGCTTTCGCTGCTGTTGTTGCCCATTTGAAATTTTCTTTGACTGGTTTGTTACCAAGTGCATACACTGCTTCAAGTGGTAGAAATCTCCCAGTTACGACGATCTAGCACAGTTCTAACAAAGCTGGAAATTCTTACAGCATTCTAGCAGAAATGCTCCACCGTTCTAGCAGGGTTTTAGCAGAACCAGCTCTGCTAGAATATTTCGTGACTGGGCTGGCTGGAGCAACATTTGAAAGGGGCGGTACTACATTGCGGTCTTTCTCCCCATTTAAACACATGCACTGTCCGAATCGAAAATTTGCCACCATTTCAACATGCTTCTTGCATAGTTCTTGGGCAGACTGGTCATGTGTAACATAACCTCCATCGGTTCATAGTTTTTTTTTTTTTTAAAGTCCTATAAGCTATTGTGTTTCATATGTTTAAAGGAACTATTCAAAAGACTCTAAATGTTAAACAGTACAATTTATTAAAAATTATTACTTTTATTGCATGAACTGTTTGATAAACTGTTATCTAACCTAAGGCACTCTCCAGGATCCCTTCGAAAGATTGACTGCGCTAGGGTCTGATTAGATTAGATTAGATTAGGATGAATTTTATATGGGGGGCGTATCAAGGGCGACCCGCTGGCGGACCAACCTACAGGGGCGGCTGAACCGTATATGAGAGGCACATCAAGGGCGAACCAAGGCGGTTGGGGCTTTTTGGGCGGATGAATTTTATATTGGGGGCGTATCAAGGGCGTCCTGCTGGCGGACCAACCTACAGGGGCGGCTGAACCGTATATGAGAGGCACATCAAGGGGGAGCCATGGCGGTTGGGGCTTTTTGAGCGGATGAACTTTATATAGGGAGCGACCCGCTGGCGGACCAACCTACAGGGGCGGCTGAACCGTATATGAGAGGCGCATCAAGGGGGAGCCATGGCGGTTTGGGCTTTTTGAGCGAATGAACTTTATATAGGGGGCGGATCGGGGCGACCCGCTGGCGGACCATCTTCCAGGGGCGGACGAACCGTATATGAAAGGCGGGTCGAGGGCGAGCCAAGGCGGTTGGGGCTTTTTAGGCGGATGAACTTTCTATGGGAGGCGTAAACCGGCTCCGTGGCTTAATGGTTACGGCTTCTGCCTCACAAGCAGAAGGTTCAGGGATCAAATCTCAGTCCGGTACCTTTGAAATTTGGAATCGAAAACGAATCAGGTGGGATTCGCACTCACACCTTTGGATTGGTGGTCTAGGACGCTAAGCAGTCGGCCATCAGAAGGTTTACACTCTAGCAGTGAATTGATCCGTAGTGTTGAAACATGTTATCTTCTCATATTAAATACGCGCTAATCCCTGATTTGTCTGAGGGGATTGGAAGTCTAAATATAGATCGAGTTTCCTTTAGATGCTTGCTTCTATGTTTAGGCGGGGCCGAACAATGCCCAGCGACCTCGGAATTGGACCGCAAGGAGCTCTGTCATTCTGAAACGGGTCGTTCGAAGCAGCGCGAGGGCTAACACCACCTAATACCCGGGACTGAGATAAGTTGTATCAGCATATACAAAAGTCTGATACAAATTATACCTTCCCATAATATCGCTACCGGTTAGCGGGTATTGGATTGGACACACACACACATGAACTGTTTGATAAACTGTTTATGTTGAATAAACACTGAAGTTACAATATAAGCAAAGTGTTTCCTTGGAAAAACTCGCGCTAGTTCCGCACGAGTTTCGCTGCCATCTTGGAACTGAAACTCTAGTGCCGCACTCGATATTTTTTCAGTTTCATGCGAGTTCCACGCACACTGACAAATGACGTTCGATTGAATCAAAACTGGCACCGACGAGTGCGGCACTCAGTGCCGCACCGGCACTTCAAATGAACGTACTATTAATATTAAATCAAGTGAATTCTGCCATTTGACTATTCTGCCGTTTGACTATTCTGCCATTGGACTATTCTGCCGTTTGACTATTCTGCCATTTGACTGTTCTGCAATTGGACTATTCTGCCATTGGACTATTCTGCCATTCAACTCTCCTGTGAATTATTTATTCTGCCATTTGACATTCTGCCATTTAACTATTCTGCCATTCAACTCTTCTGCTAATTAATTATTCCGCCATTTGATTATTCTGCCATTTGGCTGTTCTGCCATTTGACTATTCTGCCATTTAACTATTCTGCCAACTAACTATTCTGCCGTTTAATTTTCTGCCATTTAATTTTCTGCTATTTATTTTTTCTGCTGATCAACTTTCTGCCATTTAATTTTCTGCTAATTAATTTTCTGCCAATTAATTTTTCTGCTTATTAACGTTCTGCCATTTAACTTTTCTGCTTTTTAATTTTTCTGCCTTTTGATTTTTCTGCCTTTTGATTTTTCGGCTCTTTGACTTATTCTGCCAATTAATTTTCTGCCTTTTAATTTTCTGCTGATTGACCTTTTCCGCCATTTAATATTCTGCCATTTGACCTATTCTGCTATTTGTCCATTCTGCCATGTGATTTTCTGCCATTTGGCATTCTGCCATTCGGCATTCTGCCGATCGGTTTTCTGCCGATTGACCCGACCCCGGCAAAACGAAATGATGGTGAAAATTGAGTCGAATTCGAGTGGCGGTGAAAAGAGCTCTTTATTGCGCGTGGAAATTCGCCAACATCCATTTCCATCTGGTTTTGGTAGCGGGTCGTAAAGATATTCCACGATAATCATTTTACCACCCCTTGCAGGGAATGTTGTCTGAAACAAGGTAATTTGATACAATTAATATGAATTGGGCAATTGTTTGCCTGGATCGAGGGAGGGAGCTTGTGCGGAATAAAATTTATAACTTTTTGAAACAAGGTAAAACTTTGAAAAGGGGAGCGAAGGCATTTTAAAATCTATGTATATAAAAAATTTCGATGGTTTTGTTCGAACGCGAATCAGTTGAACACGGAACGTCGGATCGAGGCGCTTTTTGTTGCGTTAGGTTCGTGTAAGCACAAGGAAGGTTTATACGCTAACTAATTAACACTTTGGCCACTCTGGAACCGATTCCGGAGCATCGACAAATTGTATGGAGAAAGTTACGTAAAATCAAATTTTGATCACAGGAGGCTGAATAAGCAAAAAAGTAAAAAACGTCAAGAAACCAAAAATGGGCAGGACGAAGTTTTCCGGGAAAAGCTTGTTCATTATAAAAATGTGGTTGTTCTTGCTGCCTTAGTTTGCATCGCTCCAGGTAAAATCAAGTAATCAGAATCGATTACCTTGCTTTTTGGGTAAAAATGCTCTGTAATCTTATACCGATAGTTTGGCAAACTTTTTCACCAGATCGTCATAATTCGATGGGAAAAGTTTTCCTACCATTAGTTTAACGTTACTTGGCAATCCGGACAGGTTGATACTGGATACCATCAAGCCCTCAAGAGTAGAAGGCAAGGTACAGTATTGAGTATCCTGGTTTACTTTTCCTAGCAGCAGTTTTCTATCGAAAGAAGCGCATAAATATAAATATCGCCTCTCAGGGTTGCAGTGAGGGGGAGGCTTGCTCGTCGAACTACTACTTGTTGGACCTTTAGTTAATATTTGAGTGAGTCCATTATATGCTGGAAAAAGTTTTTTCCGATAAAGACGACCTGGAGCAGTTTGATATGAGTGTTCAGGAATACTGCCAGAGGTTAGGGGTTTGATGCATGAAGTTGGTTTTACTTTCAATTCGTTACATGGTAATTGAACACCTTGTTTTAGCTAATTGCTTAGTTTATTATAAATGTTTGTCCCTCCCTATTCTCATTAAAAAAAATACGGATTTTATTTCAAATAACTTATAAAGTCGCCTTTTTTTGTAAAATTCTGATGTTTACAATTATATGCTTCTTAAAATTAAAAAGCTTGACTTGACAACAACAGAACCACTTACCCTATCACCTTTGTATTTACCAGGACAAAACCTCACACTCGTCAATTCAGGAGGGAAAATGGAAAGGCTTTCCCCTCGGCACCTTTGGGATGAGCATCAGCAAAATTAATAGCCAAACTCCTGAAGAGAAAGAGCCCGGCAATTGTGCGGGGTTGGGAGTGGTTTTGCGGCATTCCAGACGTATACGAAATAAAGAGTAGAAAAGTTCGACGTTTTGCTCACCAAACTGTGTCTGCAGATTTCAGCTTTGTGAATCGTTTGGATGATGATGAACAATGCTGGGTTTCGATGGAAACTTGTTGCTGATCAACCAGGAAAACAATGTTCATTTCCTAAAAAGCTCACCCAGCCCCCGGGGCTGTTTTTGGTGGTTGTTTCGTTGACCAGAGAGCAATTCTCTGAGATTTCGGTCATTCGATTTTTTCTGTATTTTTTAATCCGGCTGAAACTTTTTTGGTGCCTTCGGTATGCCCAAAGAAGCCATTTTGCATCATTAGTTTGTCCATATAATTTTCCATACAAATTTGGCAGCTGTCCATACAAAAATGATATGTGAAAATTCAAAAATCTGTATCTTTTGAAGGAATTTTTTGATCGATTTGGTGTCTTCGGCAAAGTTGTAGGTATGGATATGGACTACACTGAAAAAAAATGGTACACGGTAAAAATAAAATTTGTGATTTTTTATTTAACTTTTTGTCACTAAAACTTGATTTGCAAAAAAACACTATTTTTAATTTTTTTTATTTTTTGATATGTTTTAGAGGACATAAAATGCCAACTTTTCAGAAATTTCCAGAATGGGCAAAAAATCTTTGACCGAGTTATGATTTTTTGAATCAATACAGATTTTTTCAAAAAATCGAAATATTGGTCGCAAAAATTTTTCAACTTCATTTTTCGATGTAAAATCGAATTTGCAATCAAAAAGTACTTTAGTGATTTTTTGATAAAGTGCACCGTTTTCAAGTTATAACCAATTTTAGGTAACCTTTTTTGAAAATAGTCGCAGTTTTTCATTTTTTAAAATTAGTGCCCATGTTTGCCCATCTTTGAAAAAAATATTTTTGAAAAGCTGAGAAAATTCTCTATATTTTGCTTTATTGAACTTTGTCGATACGACCCATAGTTGCTGAGATATTGCCATGCAAAGGTTAAAAAACAGGAAAATTGATGTTTTCTAAGTCTCACCCAAATAACCCACCATTTTCTAATGTCGATATCTCAGCAACTATAGGTCCGATTTACAATGTTAAAACATAAATGGGCGTAATATTGAATGTTTAGCCCGTTTGAAATGTTAGTCTTGATTTGAAATTTTTGAAAATATTTTTTTCGAAAAGATCGGAAAATTTCACGAATGTTTCATGTTTTAACATTGTAAATCGGACCTATAGTTGCTGAGATATCGACATTAGAAAATGGTGGGTTATTTGGGTGAGACTTAGAAAACATCAATTTTCCTGTTTTTTAACCTTTGCATGGCAATATCTCAGCAACTATGGGTCGTATCGACAAAGTTCAATAATGCAAAATATAGAGAATTTTTTCAGCTTTTCAAAAATATTTTTTTCAAAGATGGGCAAACATGGGCACTAATTTTAAAAAATGAAAAACTGCGACTATTTTCAAAAAAGTTACCTAAAATTGGTTATAACTTGAAAACGGTGCACTTTATCAAAAAATCACTAAAGTATTTTTTGATTGCAAATTCGATTTTACATCGAAAAATGAAGTTGAAAATTTTTTGCGACTAATATTTCGATTTTTTGAAAAAAATTGTATTGATTCAAAAAATCATAACTCAGTCAAAGATTTTTTGCCCATTCTGGAAATTTCTGAAAAGTTGACATTTTATGTCCTCTAAAACATATCAAAAAATAAAAAAAATTAAAAATAGTGTTTTTTTGCAAATCAAGTTTTAATGACAAAAAGTTAAATAAAAAATCACCAATTTTTTTTTACCGTGTATCATTTTTTTTCAGTGTAGTCCATATCCATACCTACAACTTTGCCGAAGACACCAAATCGATCAAAAAATTCTTTCAAAAGATACAGATTTTTGAATTTTCTCATATCATTTTTGTATGGACAGCTGCCAAATTTGTATGGAAAATTATATGGACAAACTAATGATGCAAAATGGCTTCTTTGGGCATACCGAAGGCACCAAAAAAGTTTCAGCTGGATTAAAAAATACAAAAATTAAAATTAAAGAAAAAAGACCGATTCCGTAGAGAACTGCTCCAGAAGCAAAATTCTAATCAAACAGATATTAATATTTGTGGGTGGGTGGGCTAGATTCCATGAAAAGGTGCATTGCATGTGATCAGTTATCCATGAATGAGTGCAAAAAGTTGAAATTTGATGACTTGAGAAAAGTTTTTTGGAAGTGAAATGCACCCTCTGTTCCAGAGTAGCAATATAGTTCAAACTTCAGTGTTGAATGCAACCTGTAGATTGGGACATCCAGTTCAAATTAATTTTCGCATGAGAAATTTTCTGACAAATTAATTCATGCGTAGGAGACCAGAATACCAGAACTCGTCGCCATCGTGCTAACTTGTCGTACGTGCATTTTGGGCCAAATTGAGTTAAGAACGCCATTTTGTGCAGCTCACAATGACTCACCTTTTGACCTTCACAGATCCCCAAAATTCGATTTCAATCCTGAGATATTCAACAAAAACCGAAAAAACTCCGTGCATTTTTGTCACTTTACATATGAAAGTAGTTTCAATCTTGTCGTGCTATCTTGTCACTCCATGAAAATTGATGTAAGTGCGACAAAAGGCCAAAGGGATTTCAGGCCAGGAAAGTCAGGATGCGTTTGTCGCACGTACAAGCTAGACTACCGTAAACATTTGTAATTATAACTCTGGACTCCAGCAACCAATTTCAACTAAACTTCGGGACAATGCACAGAATGGTCAGCCAAACAAAACGTGTTTGTTATTGTTTACATCGCGTGCTCTCGTTTTTGTTTATTCAAGGTCAAACATTAAAACGCGTTTTTCTCGGAACGTCAAAATGGCGGGTGCGACAAGATAGCACGACGACGTCGAACTTATCTTAAAGTAGGTATGGGATTGTCAACAAGTTCTCGTGGTTTTATTTATATTTATATTTAGTCCGAAGCTCAAGTTGACGTTATGACGTGCTCTCTTCTTGCACGTTGCTTTTAATGACCGAGAAAAACGCGTTTTTATGTTTGACCTTGATAAACAAAAACTAGATCATGCAATGTAAACAATAACAAACACGGCGTTGGATTTGATGTTAGATAATGAAATAGAAAAGCTCAGTAAATATATATATATGTATACAACGATGCGGTTGTAGTCCTCAAAGTGATGAAGAAAGAACATCGGACCATGGTTACTACAAAGGTAGGGAAAAGTGGGGCAAGACGACCATATGGGGCAAGAGGAACAATTCTCGAGTTTTTTTTGAAAAGGTCCTATAAACAAAATTTTCACTTTTTGCTTTTTGGGTGTTTTTGAATACCCCTGACTCAAGGCGGTTCTAAAAACACCCAAAAAGCAAAAATTCTAAATTTTGTTTATAGGACCTTTTCAAAAAAAACTCTAGAATTGCTCGTTTGACCGTAATTTATACAATTTTGATATTTCGAGTATGAGGAATTGTTGCTTGCAATGCAATTAGTTAATTTTTCTATAATTTAGCCACCATAATGAGGTAAACGCCCCAGGACAGTGAATCGAAAGTTGTTTTCTTAAAACCCTTGTTTTGTTATAAGATTTGAATGGCACAAAATAAGGTTTAGCTGCACATTAAAAGAATTTTCAATATTTTTTCTTTCAACACATCAAAGTTAAAACAATTAAAAATAATTTGTTTTAATTTTTTTTGAAAATTGCTTTTGGGCAAAATTTTGCGAGACATTTCAAATAAAAAAATAGTGCGGGGCAAGTGGAACAAAGTTTTGCGGGGCAAGTGCACCACCTTCCAATTGCGAGAGAACCTAACCTCAGTTGTCAAACTTCTCAGTTTGCTGTCAAACGTCGCAAGTGTGAGACGCTGTGAAAGATGGTCCGGAATTACAAGCGGATTTCGGTCCGTAAGTCTTGGAGCCAAGAAGCCGTACAGGCCGGATCCACCGTAAACCGAGCGGCGCTCTCCCACGGTGTGCCGAGGCCAACGCTCCGAAAGTATTTGTTGTTGGTGGGGCCTCCGGTCGAAAATCGTAACCTAGGTCGGTTCAAGCCAGTTTTCACTGCCCAGCAAGAGCGAGAGCTGGTCGATTACATTCTGGCCATGGAAGTTACTCTCTACGGGGTCACGTCATTGGAAATGCGCAGTTTGGCCTACCAGCTGGCCACCATCAACAGAATCGACCACCCCTTCGACAACGGCACGGAGCTGGCTGGCAAGGATTGGCTGTAAGGATTCCGCATGCGCCACCCGGAACTTTCGCTGCGAGCACCGGAAGCAACCTCTGCAGCCCGAGCCCAAGGGTTCAATAAGGTGGCCGTGGACCAATTTTACGACATTGTAGAAGCTGCACTCTCTACTGGGAAGTTCCGGAAGCCCAGTCAGTTTAAAAACGTAGACGAAACGTGCGTGGTTACTGTAAGTGTACATTATAATATTTGATATCACTGAAAAGTTTGAAAGTAACATTTTTCTTGTTATTTATGTAGGTTCAAAGCAAGCGGTCGAAGATCTTGGCGTTGAAGGGACGGCGACAGGTTGGGGCCATAACTTCAGCAGAGCGTGGTGTCTTGTCCACGGCTTGCATCTCGTCGTCGGCGTGCGGCCAATACCTGCCCCCGATGTTAATTTTTCCTAGATGCCGTATTACGGAGCATCTGAAGCGCGGAGCTCCACCAGGCACCGTATTTGCGGGGAATCCAACGGGGTGGATGACAGTCGACATATTTATTAAATGGTTTGACCATTTTTTGGCGCATACGAAGCCGTCGGCGGAAGATCCGGTTATACTATTCCTGGATGGCCACGCTTCTCACACCAAAAACTTGGCCTTCATTGAAAAGGCCAGGGCCAATCACGTGACCGTGATCAGTTTCCCTCCGCATTCTAGCCACAAACTGCAGCCATTGGACGTCAGCTTCATGGGGCCGCTGAAGACCAACTTCTCCCAAGTCATCGAGAGATATCTCAAGGCCAATCCGGGGAAGGCCGTCACGATAAACGACGTCAGCGAACTGCTTGGGGACGCGTATCTGAGATCGGCGACGCCGAAGAACGCAATCGTCGGTTTTGATAAAACCGGATTGTGGCCATTCAACCGCCATAACTTTAAACTGGAAGACTTCGCAGCGGCCAAGGCGACAGACGTGTTGGATAGCTTCGAAACAGATCAAGAGAAACCCTCGTGTCCACCTCCCGTTCCTGTTGAGCCGACTCCCGGACAGCATCCAGTCCCCGCTGAGCCAAGCTCCAAGCAGTCCCTGCTGAGCCCTGTTGAGCCGATTTCTGGACAGCCTCCTGTTCCTGTTGAACCGACTTCCGGGCAGTCCCTGGTGAGCCCTGGTGAGCTGACTCCAGGACGGCAAGGGTTCACAGTTTCTCCGGAAGCTATCAAGCCGCTTCCAAAAGTGGCTGGGCGGAAAATTGCTAGCGGACGGCGTCGTCAAAAAGCTACAGAACTTACCTCCGACACCTACCGGAACGCGTTGAAGGCATCTGAGGCCAACAAAGAAGTCTCAGAGATCAGGAAGTCAAAGAAACGATTGGCCAAAGTGACGTCCGAAACCTCCACGAAGAAGAAGAAGCGGGATGGCAAGGCGGGAAAAGAGAACGTAAACGACTCGTTGTGTGCGATCTGCGGAGCGGTTTTCAGCAACTTTAACGATGGTTCTGATTGGGAGAAGTGCCACACCTGTGCGGAATGGTTCCACTGCTGCGTGGACAATTCGTGCCCGACTTGCAACGTTTAATTTTAAGAGCAGTTTTTTTTGTTTCTTTCGATTTGAAACAATTTTGATTTCATACATTTCCCACATTTGATGATTAAATAAAAATTGAATTCCCAGAAGTACTACTTGTATTCTTATTATAATTTTCTAACCATCGTGATTTTTTTAAATGTCTTGGAATTATCAGTTAAATATTTTTCACTCGTCAACAAATTGAAAGATACCGTCATCTGGGGCGAATCGGGATTACAGTCTGAATAGGGACAGCAGGTTTTAGAGCATTCAAAAGCTTGAAATTTGGAAATCGATGCACTATTTTGAATAATCTGTGTCTGTTCTATCCAAAACCAATCAAAAATATCAAAATATTGTGCAGTAACAAGGCTAAAACAGCTGTCCCAATTCGCCCCACGTGTCCCAACTCGCCCCAGATGACGGTAGTGTAAAACATATTGTAATCTCACTTTTCTAAGTTTTTAAAATTGATTTTTAAGCAAATAAACAAGTTATTCATGAATTGTTCCTCTTGCCCCATGAGGTTGTTCTTCTTGCCCCATCATTTATGGTAAAAAAATGAACTTTTTCATAATTCCAAGTAATAAAGAGGTAGTCATGACTTCAAATAAGAGTGTTTAAAAAAAACTGGATGATTTTTTACGTTTTTAATAGGTTTTCGAGAGCTTATTCTTAGCTTGTTACACTTGCCCCACTTTCCCCTATGTTTGTTACCGTCGTCTACCGAACTGTTTCAGCTTTCAAAGAAAACAATACAGCCAACTGAGGCTGACCTTCCTAACGTTGTACAGTACAAGTGACCTTGGACAAACATTGATGAGCAGCAACAAAAAGGACAGTTTCACAATAGATCAAACACATTATTGGCAAGAAAAAGACACATTTAAACACCAGAAGAAGGCCACAAACAAAGGCAGAAACGTTGGTGAAATAGGAAAAATGCTGTTTTGTTTTCGACAAGATGTTTCATCTGGGAAATCCTTTTGAATTCATCAAAAATAAAAACAATTCACCATTGAACTGGGATTGCGCTTGGATATCGCTCAGAAAGGCGGCTATTCAAACTTTGGAAACAATCATTCTCGCTCACCGCCTGTTGATCTCGATTTGAAGTCCGTTTCGATACTCGAACCCAACTGTAGCCGCAGCTTCTTGGGATGCTGCAGCAGTTGTGGAAATGATTTCGTTTACAACAATTACCTAGCGACGTAAACTTGAAACCGTCAAGATCTCCGACGATCTTTCGGAAGAGTCAGATTCAGACGACGAGCTTGGTGATACGCAAAAGTTGGGTGTAGAGGTTTCCACAGACGCAACTATTTCAGACTTGATTTCAGATGAGATTCGAAATCGAATAATCAGCTTGCTTTTTATCACGGAGACTTTTGTTTTTGAAATTCTATTTGTAATGTATTTCGTGACAAATTGGGTAGGTACTTGAATCTTACGTCCCATGTTGAGAAGAGCGTTCATTTACGAGAGTGTTAAATTATAAGTTTGACGTTTAAAGTTCACGAAGTTTGAAGTTTAAAGTTAAAAGTTAAAAGTTAAAAGTTTGAAGTTTGAAGTTTGAAGTTTGAAGTTTGAAGTTTGAAGTTTGAAGTTTGAAGTTTGAAGTTTGAAGTTTGAAGTTTGAAGTTTGAAGTTTGAAGTTTGAAGTTTGAAGTTTGAAGTTTGAAGTTTGAAGTTTGAAGTTTGAAGTTTGAAGTTTGAAGTTTGAAGTTTGAAGTTTGAAGTTTGAAGTTTGAAGTTTGAAGTTTGAAGTTTGAAGTTTGAAGTTTGAAGTTTGAAGTTTGAAGTTTGAAGTTTGAAGTTTGAAGTTTGAAGTTTGAAGTTTGAAGTTTGAAGTTTGAAGTTTGAAGTTTGAAGTTTGAAGTTTGAAGTTTGAAGTTTGAAGTTTGAAGTTTGAAGTTTGAAGTTTGAAGTTTGAAGTTTGAAGTTTGAAGTTTGAAGTTTGAAGTTTGAAGTTTGAAGTTTGAAGTTTGAAGTTTGAAGTTTGAAGTTTGAAGTTTGAAGTTTGAAGTTTGAAGTTTGAAGTTTGAAGTTTGAAGTTTGAAGTTTGAAGTTTGAAGTTTGAAGTTTGAAGTTTGAAGTTTGAAGTTTGAAGTTTGAAGTTTGAAGTTTGAAGTTTGAAGTTTGAAGTTTGAAGTTTGAAGTTTGAAGTTTGAAGTTTGAAGTTTGAAGTTTGAAGTTTGAAGTTTGAAGTTTGAAGTTTGAAGTTTGAAGTTTGAAGTTTGAAGTTTGAAGTTTGAAGTTTGAAGTTTGAAGTTTGAAGTTTGAAGTTTGAAGTTTGAAGTTTGAAGTTTGAAGTTTGAAGTTTGAAGTTTGAAGTTTGAAGTTTGAAGTTTGAAGTTTAAAGTTTAAAGTTTAAAGTTTAAAGTTTAAAGTTTAAAGTTTAAAGTTTAAAGTTTAAAGTTTAAAGTTTAAAGTTTAAAGTTTAAAGTTTGAAGTTTGAAGTTTGAAGTTTGTGTTTAGAATTTTGAATTTTGAAGTTTCACGTTTGTAGTTTGAAGTTTGAAGTTTGAAGTTGGAAGTTGGAAGTTTGAAGTTTGAAGTTTAAAGTTTAAAGTTTAAAGTTTAAAGTTTAAAGTTTAAAGTTTAAAGTTTAAAGTTTAAAGTTTAAAGTTTAAAGTTTAAAGTTTAAAGTTTAAAGTTTAAAGTTTAAAGTTTAAAGTTTAAAGTTTAAAGTTTAAAGTTTAAAGTTTAAAGTTTAAAGTTTAAAGTTTAAAGTTTAAAGTTTAAAGTTTAAAGTTTAAAGTTTAAAGTTTAAAGTTTAAAGTTTAAAGTTTAAAGTTTAAAGTTTAAAGTTTAAAGTTTAAAGTTTAAAGTTTAAAGTTTAAAGTTTAAAGTTTAAAGTTTAAAGTTTAAAGTTTAAAGTTTAAAGTTTAAAGTTTAAAGTTTAAAGTTTAAAGTTTAAAGTTTAAAGTTTAAAGTTTAAAGTTTAAAGTTTAAAGTTTAAAGTTTAAAGTTTAAAGTTTAAAGTTTGAAGTTTGAAGTTTGTGTTTAGAATTTTGAATTTTGAAGTTTCACGTTTGTAGTTTGAAGTTTGTCATTTGAAGTTTGTCGTTTGAAGTATTTAGTTTTCAGGCATTGCTGGATTTTTCCAAACAATTCTATTTTTAGAAAAATGCGAGTTTGGAAAATAAGGTGTTCTATAATGGCCATTAAATTTGTCATTTAGACAAAGTTGTCAAAAATTCTGAACTTTTCATTGTTACTTACCTTATCAAAATCAAGCTAATGCATTTGTGATATAATTCAGCATTAACAACTACACTGTTTGGTATATTTCGAGTATCGCTCCGATTTATTTCTGACAATTCTTTACAAAAACCGAAAAATAAGTTTAGTGTTTTTGCTTTCTTCTTAACTTTTTTTTTGTTGTTGCTTCACATGTCTATAGAACTGGCTGCAAATATGTTATCCGATTGAACAGGCGATTCGCTAATTGGTTTTTCTTCTCTTTTATTTTTTGTCTCGATTTACTTTAGCTTATTCTAGTGTTCTTTTTTTCTTCCTCCCTCTTTTAAATATATAAATTTATGACTATATATAGTTGCATATGTTTTTGTTCTCCACCCTATTTTTCAGTAGTGACTTCCTCTGTGCTGACTTTCCACGACTTTTTTCTTTTCGTGAATTTTCTCGCGCTTTCATTTTAGAACACTGGGCTGGGCGGGGATAATTTTTTGAAAACTATCACCGCGTTCGCTTACATTTACATGTATATATAATATTAGTAGTACTTTCCGGTCATCTCATGCTGGCGCCACTGCCGCTGCTGATTTCAATCAATGCTGATTCGAATGACGACTTAAAAAAGTGTGTGTGTGGTTGTGTGTGTTTTTTAATATATATTTCATAAGGCATCATATTTTTTTCCTCATCCTTCAACGCTCTTTCCGTTTTTCTGCTTCGAGTTGTAAAATACTTCAATAATTGGATTTCTTCATCTTTTTTCTGCTTGTTGTTTTCACTTGTTTTTTTTAGCATTCACTGTAAATTTCTTTGTTAGTTTTTTTGCTCCAACGTGTCCGAATTCGAGATTTTGTTTTTGCATCATAAGTTTACACCGAAAAAACAGACCTCCTCTGCTGGGGATTTTTTTTTTGGTGGTGATGGTGGTAGATAGTTTGATGAGATGAGTTCCGTTTTTGTACAAATATAAAAAATCTATATAAAAAACATTCAACTACTTATTCAGAAATGACTATTAGCGTTTCGGTACCCATTTTTGGTTGCGGTTGTTCAGCGTAGGTTCGTGGTTTTTTGGTATCGAGAGGATATTTTTTTTTTAGTTTTTATGTTTAGGTTATGCTTAGCTTTGGTATCGAGGGTTTGAAAATAAAGTGTGAAATCCTTAAGACGTTTTTTTTCTTTGTTAAAAACAATGGCTTCGTTAAACGTAAACACTAGACGATAATCGATAAAAACTAGCACAATTCAACACTTATGTACGACTACAGGGGAGACAGCGCTTAGTTAGTACGTAATTGGATTCAATAGGATAATGATCGACTCACACAAGCACTCCGGTCTTCCTTTCTTCTTTGAAGAGCAGCATCACACCATTTTTCCTCCACATTCTTGATTTTACAGCACATTCCACGTAATTTTCCTTCCTCCCCAGCTGCTCAAAGCACGACTTACTCCACTCGCGCTCTTTCTATTGTTCTGTCGTGCAAGTTGCGCGCAGCATTGCTTGCAACGTTGCGTGCAAGTTTACCTGCTACTGCGGGGTAAAGTCGCGAAGTGTGCCCTCGGTGGTGTACTGCTTGAAGTTCGTCTACAAGAGCGTCGACGTGAAGATGAGCAGCACCGTCAGCAGCGTAGCCATTAGGCGGGACGCGGCCGGAAGCTGGTCCGGCAGGGCCGTCGCACTGCTACCGTCGGTGCCGTTTAGTTCTGTGGGTGGGTTGGGGAAGTAGAAGAGATGAGATTGTTAGTTGAATTGTTAATAGTTGTTGTGAAATGATTATTGTTAAGTATGATAAGTTATTGATTGTTTGGATGTGTTATACATTTTTTTATATCCACAGAAAAAACATCGACTAGGTAAGCGATTAGATTTTTTCTCTTTGTTCATACCATAGAATAGAGATAGGTAGAATTGCCACTTGCCGATTCCCCCTTGTAAACGCCAAGCGACACTGCCGACAGCGCCACCACTGCTCGAAACGGGGAACTTCAGTCGAAATGCGCACTGCCCAGTCACGAAATTTTCTAGCAGAACTGCTTCTGTCAGAATCCTGCTAGAACGGTAGAACATTTCTGCTAGAATGCTGTAAGAATATGCAGCTCTGTGAGAACTCTGTAAGAATCCTGCTAGAACGTCTTTACTGGGTGGGCTTTTTGATGGAACTGCCCTGTGCATTCTGGAGGGTGCGTTTTGTTTGACAGTGACAGATTGAAAAAAAAGGCTTTTTGACATTCAGTTGGCGATCAAAAATGTGAAATGGTGCTTGGAAGCTGGATGAAAAGACGAGACCAGTGGAGGCGGTTGAACGTCAGGATTGGGCACAAATTGCGGTTAAAATTGGAGTGCGGTGGCCTTGCTGGTCAGGTTGGTCGACGAGAAGCGAGTGAGTTGAACAAAGTGGTTTTTTCCTCAGAACCTCCACCAGCGCTCCACGACCACTTTTCTTCACTCCGAAACTGCAAAATCCAACGAGCGCCGCCGGAAGCACTGTGCCTCACACGGCGTGGCCGGGTTTCTTCCTCGGAATCTTCAAGCTGGAACACCACAATCACTTTTCCTCCGTAACGGCAAAATAGCCTTTTCCTCCTCCGATTCTTCACTTGGTTTGACAGCAACAGCGAAATGTCAATATGACAAAACAGATGTTTTGGAGAAGTGAAAACGGATGTCAACTTATTTGGCATATTCTTGAAATTTTGAAAAAAAGGATGCTGATGCGAAATACAAATAATTTAATCTTCTTTTAAAAGAAATATCCTAGTTAATGGATGCATTTATCTTGAATTTTCATAATTGTTTTGATTTGTTTTCCATGTTTTTTAATCATTTTAAATTTTTAATGAATAATATATATGTGCCAACCAGTTCTCCACATTTTTGACGGTATTATGCGCAGGGTGTTGTAGTTCCCCGTTTCGCCGCTGGCATCAGTTAGGCAGCACAGTTTTGTCCCCCGGTCGGTAAATGAGTGGCAATCAAGCTTCCCTGCACCGTGCGGTACACGCGGTTCAACTGTACCTCGGGTTTGCTTTGCGCCTGCTTTGTTCGGTTTACACCCGTACCCGACTCACACGAACCGAGGGTATTTTGGTTCATCGTACCAGCGCACCACGACACTCTCGGTTTGCCGCGTCGGTTTTGTGTCTGGCACTCACCCATGGCATGAACCCGGTATATGAGCCAAGGTGCTTCACTCGTCACGAGCCGAGGTACGTGCCGTGGTACGCGCTGGCGGTACAAAACGGGTTCAATACCACGACACGTACCACGGCACGCTGTGTTCATGCCATGGGTGAGTGCCAGACACAAAACCGATGGGGCGAGCCGAGAGTGTCGTGGTGCGCTGGTACGATGTACCAAGATACCAATACAAAAATGGGTTCAGGCACGTACCGAAGCTAGAAAACCAAACCCGCGGTGTGCGTTGGCACTGGCGCATGGGAAGCTTGGTGGCAATTCTACCTATCTCTATTCTATGTTCATACCCAGATTGAAAGTCCGTAGACCCACGATGTTTTGTAAGGCAACGATGTTTTTCGAAAATTTCGATGAACTGTATGCTACGCGTTAGAGCGAAAGAGAAAGCATGCTTTGTATTTTCATCGAAGTTTCGCTAAGCATGCTATCTCGTTCTTTCATGTTTGCGAATTTTCGGCACTTCTGTCAAACTCAAAACTTCTCACGTCATTTGCGTGTTTGGCTGTGAAAAAAAAGTTAGGCCACGACATTTTTCCGATGCAATTCTGGGGTTTCCGGTTCCTGGTGCAGTGCAACGGCAGCGGCTTGAGCTAATGGGTAAGTAAATTACGGATGCGGTCGTCAACATGAATTCCGGCAAAGTTGTTCACATACCCTTTTCCTCTCCAAGCTGGACACCGATTCTGACGTAGAGGACGCCGACTTGGGCAACGTAACGTCCCCTTTCAGAACCAGAACCAGTCAACAAACAGCGGCTGTGCCAAGTTGCCAACGGTGACCAAGTGGTATGTTGTGCTGGGGACGAAAACGACCAATCTGGCATTCGGTGGTAGCGGAACCGGTGCTGAAGGAGCGTAGGTACAACAAATATTCTTTGGATCTCCAAACCCGACTAACCTGCCTTTCTTTTAGGCAAAAACATTCGGTAGTCGACTCCAGAAACAATAAAAACGGCAGTCGGTTCCAAAGTAGGGCGACGTGTTCCTTCGGGCGGTCAGTTCAACAGAAGGGGAACGTGGAATCTGTCCACACGAGTGCTTCCGGCGAGGCTCCCTGAACTCCGCGGCGTCATACTTCGAAGTATTCTTCCGAAACGCCAAATAAGACACCGCCCTCCATCAGGCGCAAAACCTACCGTAACAGTGTATCTTCGGGTGATAGTTCCGGGCCGCGATAAGCACTACGGCTAGGCCAACACGCAAGTCGGTGTCCGGAAGCGCGCAAAAGTTGCAGAAAAGCGTTACCCATCGACAAACTGACAACGATCAAGAGCGCGGAGAAGTTTGCTGGTCAACAATCTGCAGGACGTGCGCGTGAAAATGGCCAAGGCCGGGGTCGGTGACAAGAGCCGGCTGAATCGAGACGAGAGTGAGGTTCGGAGGCCATGCAGGCGCTTTGGTTTTGTTACGGAACACGATACAAGTTGTTAGGAAGCTTAAGACGCCGGTGGTGGTTTCTAAGAAGGTGGCCGGTAGGATCTGGTACAACATCGGCAGCATTGGCACCAGCCGGGATTTCCCCGATGCCGGAGTGGCCAGCAGGGACGATGGTGATCAATCTCCGGACACAATCGGAATGGCGTGGCGTCGGTGTTGCATGACGGATTTGGTCGAACGATGACTTGAGCTGGACGACGGAATGACAACGCTTCAACAACAAAAGTCTTTTCGCAACCATTTACTGTTTTCTGGTGAGTTGATTTAGGAAATGATTGTCCGTCGAACGCAGACGCAGAACTTTGTGTAATTTCGATTTTATCTGATCTGTCAGTCCGAAAATCTTCAGGGGTTGCTTTATTCAAAGGTCGATGAAAGGTACAAAGTTCTGCGTCTGCGTTCGACGGATAATCATGTTCCAATCTTAACAATTTGACTTGAGAGTAAAATTCCAATTTTCATTACTCCTTTTCCAGTCTGAACACACGAAAGACTTTGAAACAAAGTGCCCTGCGAAGTAGTCCATCATCAAACGCGCGATTCTCGATCAACGGCGATTCCGCGAAGGTTCTCTGAACGCCGCGTATCGCCCAGACAGAACCAGCCGTTTCCCCGGGCAATAGCAGGACCCGAAATCCCCCACGTTGTGTTACCTTCCGGAAAACTCCTGAAGCTGCAGTTTGACCAGCGCGTGTTTTCAGCCACGAGATTAACGGAGCTCGTCAAATCTCCGCAAATGGTCCACGTTGCAAAAAAAAAAATCTTGCCCCAAAGGGCGGCAATTTCTCGTTCAAAACGAAAGATGTTGGTAAGTTACTTGTGAGATTTGCTAGTTTTAGTGTAAAATAGTTTTTTTTTCTTATCAAATAGGGTGATGGAACTGTCACACGGGATGGCCACGTTACTGCCAGTGCTCTAGGAATGACGTTACTCGCTTGAAGTTCCGCACTAACACGCCTAGATTGGCAAATCGGAACCGGCCCACGTTCTTAGAACTTCTTCCCCGGCCTCTATCCGGAATTGACACCCACGACTGCCATGGCCCTGCAAATGTCCTTGATCCACCGCTGCACGGAGCAGTGTCGTAACGTTAACCGAGGACAAAATGGAAGCTGACCTGCTGGTCGGTTACGGCGAAGTTGCGCTCAGATGATTTCAGCCGCCACCCGGCACATGAACCGCCGTAACCGAGAAGCGGAAGAAGGTTCCGTGGCTGCGGTCAGCACGAAGACTAAATCCCGGCTTAACGTGAGTGTGGGTAGCCGAACATGACGAATACAACATTCATATGCATCGACCGCAGGCGTGCCGGAAGTCGATCTGTCCAAATGGGAAACGCGCAATCGTTCCATAACGAACACGCCGGTTACGAGAAGTTCGCCGACGACGACTGGCTCGATTAGGGGAAAAAAATCTGAAACTTCCGTTGTCGAAACGCGCTTTACCCGATTCTAGAGACAAAAGGCACTTCTACTGAACCGACAACGCGGGGCAGGGTCCCCCAAAGCATCCCAGCTGGGTGGTTCCGAGTCCGACGATTGTACGCAGTGGCCGGGTGTTGTACGCTACAAAGCTACCACCTTAGCATAATACCTTCGCTTTCCAAGACACAAACTTCGGCTACTGTATCATTTTGTCTGAGATCAAAACTTTGGCCTCGTAGCTGAATCACCTGATAGGTGGTCAATTAGCAGCGGAATCAGTGCTGAAGGTAAAACAATCATTATTTTATTCTTCCAATCTTAAATAATTTCCCCTCTTCCAGGTAGTCGGTTGTGAATTCGCAACAGGCAGTATGTTCCGTTGTAGCTAATCCGGTTACGAGGACCGACGAGAAGCTGCAGCACATCGAGGTGATTGCCAATGGACAACGAGTTCGATTACAACCAAACGCTACAGTTTTCGGACAATGAGTCGGAACCGAACCCGCCGAAGGAGGTGCCGGTGAAGCAGGTTAGCAAGCAGCAGCTGCAACGCGCGCGTGAATCGCCTGTCCGTCAACCACCGCTGCCCTTGCAATAACATGGCAATGTCGGCTTTGGAGGACTGGACGCCGAGGCCAAGTCACGTCTCAAGTTGCGTCGTGAAGAGGGCCAGCGAAGGGAGAGGGAACGTAACCAGGAAGCTTCAGGAGCTGTAGCAAGAGCTGAAAAGTAAGAAGGAAGAAATTAGGGTCTTCACCGGTCAATGACGATTTTCTGGATCAGCAGCCATCGGCTGCAACTTACAGCGAATCGAGCGAGGGAAAGAACCGCAGCGATTCGAGCAATGCGATCGGGGTGGCGATCTGAGAGACATTAGATATCAACGGTATGAATACGGAAGTCACGATCGGTACGGTGGTGATCGTGACGGCGCCTGGGACAATCCGCCGTTGTCTAAGAACTTCTAAACTATTCTACCGCCGAGCTTCCAGAAGCGTAGGCTAGCGTGCACCGGCCCAGCAGCAGCAGGGTGACGGCAAGAGCGGTACGATCCGCGGTTCATCTACACCCAGTGACATGGTCGCATTGACTCCAGTCCTTTTCAACATTCTGCTTCCAACTACACAGAAAAAAAAAATCGGGTAAATTTACATCATTTATGATGTACCAAAAGTGCACGTCATTAATGATGCTAATTTACTTCAAATTCATTGTAAATTTAAATGCCATCCGACGTAAATGTGCCGCCCAAATGTCGCTACCAAAACATGTAATTTTCCGATGAAATCGATGTAATTTTACAGGAGCCAAAAATTTTTTTACTCCGTTGAATCTTAAATTTGATGTAAATTTAAATCGCTTTTTAGGCCGTTGCTTCGAATGATATATTTTTATTTTTCTTTTTGCTCAGTTTTGAAATTTGAACACTAACACGGTTGAAAATTTTAAACTGATCAAGATGAATTTAAAAATAAAATCATTCAAAATAGGCAAAAGGTTTAAAATAAACATCAAAATTAAGATTCAACGGAGAAATGTCATATTTGAACATGATTTGATTCATCCTACAATACGAGCTTAGTCTTGATACATCGATGATTATAAGAAGTAACCCTGAATTGCTTAAGTTAGACAATCTCTGGAGCAATATTTGCAAAGGGCGGAATGTGCTAAATGGCAGCAGGTGAGGACAGCTATTGTTATACATTTAAAATTTGGTTTATTAGTTGCCCCTTTAGTAGGAAAATTGCAAAAGCGAGAACCGACACAAATAATAAAATAAAGTCAAAATATCCATATTTTAGCAACCTTGTATAAAAAGGCTAAAAACTTACTTCCAAATTCGTTAACTGCTGTCATCAACCGACGTGGAGTCACTGTTCTTGGGAGTCTCCGATATGATGATGCTGTCCGTTGGCAAAATGTGAATCTGCTCGCTGCCTTCACCACCAGCAAACTCCACCTTCCTGGTCCGCTTAACCAATCGCTCATCCTGGGACATAGACGGACGACGTTCAGCACCAGGATCATTTGGCTCGCCTTGTTGTCACCACCGATCATCTGGAGCGTTTAACGTTCTCTGAGAAAAGCACCGCCTTGCATCAGCATGCCAACACCTTCCAGCAGCTGGCGTCTGGTCCAGCGTACCCTCCAAATCCAGCGGCACTCCCCAGACTTTTGTTGCTGTTGGGTCATACCTCGTTCGAGCGTTGGCATATCGACGGGACACGTTCCAAAAGATCTAAAATGAAGAAAATTAGCAATCAACTAATACGCAACTTGTAACGACCAACTATAAAACATACCATTTTACTCACCACTATCCCTACTGCTTGCCGTAAAAATTGATCCCTTCCGTCCCAGCTAGTGACCTCCAACTACTGCTAGAACCGCCGCTTAACCTCACTCTTGTCCGATGGAACCTTCTCAAAGATGCTCTCTAGGTCCGTGGCCATGGAGCTCGCTCGGATAAATTGTTGCGATTGGTGCAGGAAGCGGACGTTTGTAGACGATTCAGGTAAAGCTGTTCCAGGTGGACATAGCGGGCAGGCACCTTGAAATTAAAATCCAAAACTACGCGGTTGTACTCGGCAGCAAAACAAAACAAACCACAACTTACAGTCATTGGATTGAAGACCACCAGATGGTGTCGAAACAGTTTTTTGCAGCTCACATCGGAAGTTTTTAAGGATTTTCACTTTCCGTACTCAAAGCCATAGCTTTTTTTCTTGAAACAAAGCAGCATTTCAATTTCACTCGACTGTTTTTGTTTATTTACTTTTGCCAAAAAACCTTGGCAGCTAAAGTTTTCAAAAGGTAATAGACTGGTTTCCATTTAGTGGGGATTGTCGGAGTTAAGTCTAACCAAAATTGGGTAGGGGGATTTTTAACTTCTTTGCTAGTTAGTTGTGCTTCACAAGTATTCTTAGGTGTATTTAAAAGAATGTAGCAATGGAATACCCGATTCGAGTGGTAGTTTGACAGTTCGCTCCATAAGAAATACATTGCTCACTACCAATCGCGTCGGGTACTCCATTAGCATTGGAATAGTTTGGTCCTGAAAGTAAAATTTGTATTTCTGCTAAGGCCGTTGCAAATATTTTTCAAAGTTTATGTCGCCCAATGTAAAGTCCCACGAAAAGTTTTTTTTTTTTGCGAAAAACAAATTTTTGTCAATACTTCGATATTTTGAAAACTAAATATTGGAAAGCAACTAGACGCGGTCTAAATGCATTTTAAACCCCTTTTTCATACAAATGTTGAAACCTAGGCTTGTAATTTCTATTTTTTTTGAGCGTCCACGTGGTTTATGGATTGCCTTAAAAATGCGATAGATAGCCTGTGGACCTAAGAATGCTTCATATTTTTGTTATTTGAAAAAAAAATTAAGGGTTTAAGAGAATTACGAAGAGGAAGAGACAAAAATTGATATAAAATTTGCATTGCCGTTTTGAAAAAAAAAAGAAACAAAAAGTAATCAGATTTTTTTAGGTGACCCGTAAAACGGGGTGACGTTGATAGCCAGGGTAACCTTGTCAGGTTGATTTGTTTTTTTTTTCTGTAAAATGAAAAATACGAATTCGATACAAATCGAATTGTATGAAAACATACCGACCTTGGCAGAGAATTGGGTCCTAAAATGAAGCTTAGATTGCTAAAATTATTGTTTACAGCGATAAAACTTATTTTTCTGAGTACAATGACCCCTTTGTACGACCACAAAGAGTTTAAAATGGATTTTTAAATCAATTTTGAAAAATTATCCTCGCGGTCCTTCTTGACAGAAAAGTTCCTACTTGACAGCTCGTTCCAAGGGGACCATAGTTGATCCATCGAAAAAATGTTGTCTTGTCAAAAAAAATTTGTGCATTAAAATGAAAAAAAGTGATCAGAAATGGTTTATAATCGTGTTTTTTACCGCTGTACATAAAAATTGACATAGGGCTTTAGTACCCGATTTCCCAAAGTAACATAAGAAATAGTTTTGAAATAATTTCGAAAATTTTAATAGTTAGTCACCTTGAACTAGAAAAATATTGATAAACAGCACTATCCAAGTGTCACGTTTTTCTTAATGAGTTTGAATCGAAAAAACATTCTCAGTATAAAAAGTTTTTTTTAATTGATTTTTTTTTTTAATTTTTCTAACAAATTGGTTTTGGTGACAACAAAATTTTGTATCCTTATAAACAAATCAATATTGAATAATTTTTAATCTAATTTGGAACTATTTATTTACTTAACTCGAGACTAAAATTTACAAAAAAAATATTTAAAGTAGTTACTACTTAGTTAAACAAACATTTTTCAAATGAAACAAACATTCCATTGTTAATTTTTGAAATTATAAATCATCTAGAAAGCATACTCTAATTTGAGTACAACGTTATGCTCTTTTTGTCGGAGTTCATTGTTTGATTATTTTTTTTGTGCATGCCAAATTTTGCGTGCTATGGATCTCCGACAAATTTGATTTGTTTATTTATGTTGCTTTGATCCGTGTTTCACAAGTGTCAAACAGATATAAAAATTATTCAAAACAAGTTTTTTTCCCTTAATTACCCCAACTTTATCTATCAATTTGTTCAATTCAAGTATCAAGAGTTCGCTATTTTTGCTGGTAAAGTTAAAATAAATGGTAAGTAAATTTGTTCAAAACATTTACTAGCTGATTTTTCAACAAATTTACCTTAAAAAGGATACTTATATTGATTCAAGGAGGGATGACGACCAGAATTTTATGTTTGTTACGGCGGTACTCTATTTTGTTGCAAACTACGGAGAATCACTGGACACTGGCTTTACTTCAAGACGAATCAGATCACACGAAGAACGACGCTGTTCCCGTCTAGAATCTGCAGAATGTTCCGGAACGCCAGGCCGCAGGCAAGTGTGCTCCAACATCCGGAACCTTTTATAGAATTGAAAGGTGAGTTTAACTTGTGGAACCTACCTTCTGAAGCAGAGTTCCAAAAGCATCCAGATGTTTGGTAAAGTGCTGACAAGGGATACAACATTCAATCAAAACAAACAATTTAAATCATTACTACGAATTGCTTGCCAGTGAACAAATTACAATCAAAACAATGTAATTAGGCCAATATCGAAGTGTAAACAAAGAAACTATCCTGCTCACATCTGTTGATGTTAACATTTGGAACGAGCAGGAAATTTGTTTACACTTCGACATTGGCCCAAAAACATCGTTTTGCTAGAATTATTGATTGTTTTGTTTTGACCTAATCGATGCTTCTCTGACAATCGACCGCACAGTTTAATAATAATCGAACATTGTATGGGACCGGTATTTCAAAACACTTCCACTTTACTACGACTCAAACACGACAATGAATCAATTTGTTTTTGTCTTTCGTTTTGGCTGTCAAAAACAAACTTACAATTTAAATGCTTATTTCGTTTACATTTTGAAAATTTTACATGAGAAATGATTTTACATGTTTTTTATAATTTCAAATTAAGGATTTGCCAACCACAAAAATCACGAAGGCACGAAGGATAGACCATGTCTTGGGGGGTGAAAGGATGATAGGATTTAGTGATAATACCACAATTTTAATATTTGTCTTTCTCTCTTATTTCAGAGGATGCCTGTTCTGAGTTCTAAGTGTTGCAGAAGCCTTCCGCTCTACATAATGGAGCCTTCCTTCTATCATTTCCTGTATTTTGAAAAAAGTGATGCGCCGAATGTCGACATATAGTTTATCACACTTACTCCATACGGTGTGAGCGTGAAATGCTGTATGTTTGCAATTGGTGCATTGGCTATTTTCAAATCAGGCTAGATTTTTCCTATTATTTTAAGATAAAATTTAGTAAAATCTATCCATCTATTTATTTTGCTATTGCTATAACTTGTCCCTTACCTCATAAACTTTAACTACTCTATTCTTCAAACTTGGAATCGCAATACATTATTGTAGAAATGTAACAGTTGAAAAAAAAAATGGTAAGAAATTTGGGCATAACTGTTATTAATATGATTAAAGGTACGTTCAATCTGTTTTATTATATATATTAACTATTCTAGTTTGTTTGTCCTGTCCCATATTTCACAACTTCAGTTGTTATCTTGTAAACTTCTCGTTACAAGTTGGTAGTTCTGTCTAGTTGCAAAATAAGGTTTCTTTATTCTTTCTTTATATGTTAGTCTGTTATTCAATGTTCGATTTTATTTTACATTGTACTTATCCCATTTTTTCTCTTTTTCTCTTTCATGTACCTTGCGAGCATACGATGACCAAAAAAGTCATTGTATAAGCCAACACACGTGTATTTTTCACAAAGCCGCGAAACAGAACAAGTATTTTTATAAGTGCGTGAATAACAATCGGTCGTTGAAGCTCAAAAATGTGAGAACAATATCGCGCCGTGGTTCAGTGATAATAAGGCGAAGAAAGTAGACGACGATTCCGCATGAAGAATATAGCGGAAATTATGTGTTAATTGCACAATGGATGAAGGTTTGAAGTTGACACTATCAAAAGGGAATGGTAAGATGCAATAGTAATATTGCTAGGTTTGATAGTGTCAAAAGGTAAGATCAAGGAATAGGGATTATATGAAACTATATTGTCATAATTATTGTATTCACTGAAATATCTATACGCTTTCTACCCCCAATGTGTCCTGCACTGGGGGTGCCTGGGGTAACTTCGAGTTGACCTGGGCCGCCCGAGGAATTATGTCGTAGGTGGTTCGTGTACTTCTCACTCACCTCTCCTCGCGGCAAGGTTTTCCGTAGGTCTACACTCGAACATGCAACATGGGACAGCATGAATCTTCAGCTGAAGCCGGACGAATGTATTCCGAAATTACAGAATTACAGAATTACAGAAGGATTTGCCAACCACAAAAATGTGTTTACAATAGATTCATTCATTACATTGAATCTCACATTACAACAAGGCTGTTTAAATGCAATACAACGCTTTACATTGAATTTCAAATTTACATTGAGCATGTTTACGTGAGAAACATGGTTTAAGTGTAGGGTAAATTCACATTTTTTTTTCTGTGTAGGTACTGGCTGGTCTGATTTGCGGGGAAATCGGTCGGAAGATGACGAAGAAGAGAATTAACATTGAGTGGTTCCGGTGAAATTGCCGAACGCCGCGGCCTCTTGGCTTGCCGGATACGCAGGCCGTGAACCGGCGCATGAGCGGGAGGCAGCGCCCAATACGAGCCAGCAGGAACTTTAAAAAACACGGACAACCCCCGAAACGCAACTCGCGTTCCGTCTCGTCCCGGCGAAGCGTAGGAACCAGTCTACAGTGGTGAGTCAACACTTGGTAAATAAAAACATTAACAAATGTAATTAATTTACATAGCGCCGCAATTGGCAAATTGCGCAACGAGCTTGTCGCATTCTTCGGCAAGCACGCCCCGAGCATGCCTTTCTACTAAAGGTCTACGCTGGTCAGACACTGGCCTTCCTTTGGGCAACAGATGGAACCTCTGCAACAGATCGTACTGGATGTGACTGTTGAAAAGGTACCCGGTCGGGTCGGTGAAGCAATAAGTCGCCGGAAGCTTGTAAGTTACCTCGAAACAATGCTGGGCGAAACAGCCTGGATTGACGTTCATGACCCTGCAAGTGCGCTGGTATCAAACTGATAGCACACCATGGCCCACCTGCGCAGCAACAGTGCCGGGGAATCGATCGTGGCGATCGTGACCGCGGTACAAGGTCCCACGGGAGATTATGAAGCGTCGCATTTTCTCCAAGGAGGACGATCGCTTCAGCAGCGGTGCCCGGAGTCATCCTGCAAGATAAGCGGCAACGGTGGCCGTACAGCGCCGCAGTCCAATCGAAGCAGATTATCATCGGTTAGTGATGCGGAAAAGGAGGATCGTCGACTGTCGAAGGCAGCCGCTCCGTTGACCGAGGCAAACCACATGCAGCAGTTCCAGCAGCAACCAGATTCGCGTTGAATTTTGGAATCGTTAGATCCTAGAGCGGATCAAGGAAACTCCGGACAAGGCCTTGGGAAGATTTGGTAGTAGCTGCGGAGGAAGCGAGCTAGTCACGCAATCTCGTTGGACGAGATGACGAAAAAAAGTACACTTCCGGATCGGATGCTGGCAAGAACGACAGCGGTAGTGTGTCTGCGGACCGTTCAGGTGCAGTCTATTGAGCTAACGAACAACGAATCCAACTGGCGGTTCGGTTTTAGAAGCGCAAGACCTACAATCACCTCCGAGCTCCCGGAGGTTTCCCAGTACAGTACTAGTACCGAAAGCTGCCGTTTGAACAGGTCGTGTTTTCAACGACCCCAACAGTTTATGTACCGTAGCATACCAAAAGTCCGACATCCAGCCACAAGATTAACGAAGAATCTCCGGAACCGTGTTCCTAGAAGTTTTTTTCCTCAAGATTCCCCCAAGACGTTCCTGGAACATTGCTCCAGCTGCTCCGGAAATGCCACTCGAACGGCCATGCCGACGACGAGAGCAACGCTGCACGGAATTAGCTCGGTCATGGCCCTGAAAGTGTCTTCGGAACAACGCTGTCCTCGAAACGGCGGGTGGCCTGTTGGTTCTCAAATTTCGTAAATTTATTTGGAACATTTGCATGATTTGGTTCACTAATTGTTTTTTTTTTCTTTTCTAAATAGGTTCATGCAATCCGGAATGGCACGCGGTGCGGAACGGAAATGGACCTCGAAGCCCCCAAGTAAATTAACAGATTTGCCGGGTGGTCACCAACCTGCACGTGCCCTCGGAACGATGCTGGACGAAATAGGCTCGACCTTGATGGCCCTGCATGTTCCCTTAAACGTCGATGTGTGGATCAGGCTCGGTGGACGGTCACCGCCTTGCAAGTGACCTGGAACGAACCTGCACAAATACGCCAGGTCAAGTTCAAGCGAATCCGGTCCACGATCCTGGCCTTTTCTCGTTCAAAATATGGTGATTTATTTGTAATATTTGCTTCCTTCGGATCACTAATTGTTTATTTTTCCTCATTAAATAGGGTCATACAATCCGGAACTGCCAGGGACCAGGGACGGCTATGGCTTAAGAATAGATTCGCCGGACAATCACCAACTGCAAGTGCCCTCGGAACGACGATGCACAGAACAGGATCGATAGAGGATCATGGCTTTGCAAGTTCCCTCGGAACGTCGCTGGATGGATCAGGCTCGGCGACGGTCGCCGTCCTGTGGGCAACTAGGTGGAACCGCTGCAATCTACCGTACTGGATGTGACCGGTGAAAACGAACCCGGGCAATAAGTCGCCGGAAGATTGAAAGTGAACGGAAAAGCTCCACCAAATTGGACCAGCTCCCGCTCTTCCTTGCTCCGGACTATCAAAAGCAGCAAAACAAGTGAAAAAAGATTGATTCTACGCAGAATTTAATATAAACGATATAATTTGATTAATAAAGTGCAAACACGCAAAATAATCGGATCAAAAAATAGAAATTCTTTCAATCAAAACAAACCCCTGATGACAGATGACGGAAAAAGAAGAAGAAGAACCTTTAAAAAGAGCTTGATGCGCGTCCGATTTTTCACCTTTACGTCGCTCTTACATCGCCCCCGCACGTAGGCCTCTTGCGATGTTCGAACAACCTTGACAGGTTGACGTTTCGGGTGCAAAATACCTTGATTCGGGTCTGATGCATGTCTCAAAATCAGACCCGCGTCGGCCCCGGTAGGTCTGATCGTCGCTCTTACGATCAGACCCGATCGGCCCCGTATTTCTTACTGGGTATCTGGGCTGCTGAGTCGAGTGACTGTTTCAGCGATTCCGACTCCAGCTCTCCAAAAAAAAAGACTCCACCGAACCCTTCTTCGACTCCACACCAGCTGTTGGTGCGTCAACGTCATTTAACGGTGATATAAAATTGGAATCTGAATTTAAAAAAATTGGTATCTTTAAAAAGGGAATTTCTGCTTGATTTGGCTTCGGCAAAATTGTAAGTCACGATATTTTTTATTTGTCTTTTTATCACTAAAAGTTGAATTCCGAAAATACATATTTTTTCTAATTTTCCAATTATTTTGATATGTTTTTGGGGACTAAAAAAGGCATTTGTTGTGCTAAAGTTTAGGATTACGCAAAATCTTGTACTGGAAAAGATGAGCAATTCTCTGAGAAAATTCAAAAATCTGTATCTTTTGAAGGAATTTTTTGATCGATTTGGTGACTTCAGCAAAGTTGTAGGAAACTGAAAAAAATGATACACGGTAAACAAAATTTTGGTGATTTTTAAATTCACTTTTTGTCACTAAAACTTGATTTGCAAAAAACACTATTTTTATTTTTTTTATTTTTTTATGTGTTTCAGAGGGCATCAAATGCCAACTTTTCAGAAATTTTTAGAATGGGCAAAAATTCTTTGACCGAGTTATGATTTTTTGAATAAATACAATTTTTTTTTCCAAAAATCGAAGTATTGGTCGCAAAAATTTGTCAATTTCATTTTTCGATATAAAATTGAATTTGCAATCAAAAAGTACACAAGTGAAATTTTGATAAAGTGCACCGTTTTCAAGTTATAGTTATTTTTATGTAACTTTTTACAAAATAGTCGCAGTTATTGATTTTTAAAAATAGTGCCCATGTTTGCCCACTTTGGAAATTTTTTTTTTGAAAAGCTGAGAAAATTATCTATTTTTTGCTTTTTTGGACTTTGTTGATACGACCCTTAGTGCTGAGATATTGCCATGCAAAGGTTTAAAAACAAGAAAATTGATGTTTTCTAAGTCTCACACAAACAACCCACCATTTTCTAATTTCGATATCTCAGCAACTAATGGTCCGATTTGCAATGTTAAAGTATAAAACATTAGTGAAATTTTCTGATCTTTTTGAAAAAAATATTTTCAAAAATTTTGAATCATGACTAGTATTTCAAAAGGGTGTAATATTGAATGTTTGAAAAGTTCAGAAATGTTACAATATTTTTTTCTTTTGGACATTGGGGATCGGGCTTCTGGTTTTTAGGTAATTATTCCTGAAGTTTAAATTTTAAATTTAGAATGAGTTTTCAACTCGCGATATCTCGGAAACTATTAGTTCGATATTCAATGCTAAACATTTTTAAATTTTCTGCACTATTCTATTATTAATTTCAAAATGTATAAATCCAAACTAACATTCGAAAATAGCGAAAATAGGTGATTGAGCCAATCCAAACGGTTACTCTTGATTCTAATGTTTCGAATTTTGAATTTAAAAATTGTTTCATGATTAGGGCTACCAACTGTAAGGATTTTTTCCTTACCGTACTGATTTTCGAGCCTCTCCGCGGATTTAACTTCACTTCGAACGAACACTGATCAGGTCAGAATTTTGTACGGAATTTTTGGTATGATACGGATTTGTAAGGAAATTAATAATGACAACAACAACTATTTTAAATTTTAATGCATTTTGCATTGGCATGTAAGGCTAGTTTTATTTAACTATCAGTTTGATTTTTAAACGACAATTTGGGTTGTTTTTCGAGTTTGCCTTAGTTAATTATCAAGTTATTGATCTTTTCAAATTCCTTACAAAACACATTTATCCTATAAAGATTCAAAAGCTTTCAAAAGCTTGTGAAAATCTGAATCAACAAATCTTTTCGTGAAAACTCTTTTTGTTGCTTTTTTTCGTGAAAACATTCAAAGCGATATTATTCGTAAAAGCAAACTTGATATTCCGTAAACTTTAACATTTAACAAGAAATGGAAGATCATTAAACATTTATTCAGAAAATCACGGTTTCTTTTCAGAATGTTTTCAAAAGTGTCATAAAAACTTTGCTATCAAAATTAAATTTGAAAGCTGTAAATACCACTCTGATTTATCTATTTAGTCCAAATTTGCAAATTTATCAAAATAATTCCTTGACAGCTTTTGTTATGCAATGGGGCCATATAAGCAAAGTAGAGCGTCCAATTTCCCGTCCCGAGAAAAAAATTCCCGGAAATTCCCGGGATTTCCCAAAAAAAAAATATTTCCCGTTTCCCGGGAAATTTATAAATTTCCCGGGAATTCCCGAAATTCAAACGGAAGTATACATTTTCTTAAATTTTTGGAACTATTTTTTGAAAATGCTCTGAAAAAATAATAAATGAACAAACTCAACATTATTTTGTTCAATTAAATGTATTGTTTGGTTTGTATATAATTATAATCAGATTTTCAGAAATTATGATATCAGAATTATTTCTGATAATATTAATTTTTGAAGCAACTGGGAATAGATCTTGCTTAATGAGTATTAATTTATTACAATTAGGTAAACTTTTAACAGATTGATGTTATTTCATCAAAACAATATTAACTCCTTACCTCCAAATTAAAATTGAGATTTTTTTACGTTTTTGTTTACCATGATCAAATGAAATGAAAATCGAATTTGTGCAAATAGAATTAATTCAATTGGTTTAATAGCTAGTACTAAAGAAATTACAATTTGAAGTTAAAGAATAATGGAGCACTGGTGCAACTACAGGTGTTAGAGGGTTAAATGTGAAAAAATAGAAGACTTTTTGTGGAATGATGTTAATTTATTGTATAATCATGTTGCATAATAACACAAAAAAATCATTGAAAAATTACTTTCTATTGTTTGTTCTCAAAAAATGCAAAAATATATTCAAAGCTTGCTTCAAATATTTGAAAACATTGAGTTGTTTGGAGTAAAACCAACACTAAAAAGCTTTACCATTTGTACAAGAGCTGAAACCAGTATTTGTCATGAATAACATAATTTCTGCATGTTTTTGCCTTCCTCACCTCACTGAGGCAAGGCTATAAAATCACTCGAAAAATGAACTTCTTAAATACGACTCCTAGATATACCTTCACGTATACCTATCGACTCAGAATCAAATTCTGAACAAATGTCTGTGGGGATGTGTGTAGACATGATTTTTTTCCACACGATTATCTCAGAACTGGCTGAACCGATTTTGGCCGGATCCGCCTTATTCTGTTCGTTTTGGGGTCCCCTAAGACCCTATTAAATTTCATTCTGTTTAGTGAAGTACTTTTAAAGTTATGCCAAGAAAAAGTTTTTTTGTAGCTACAAAAAAGGGTGATTTTTGCATAACCTTAAAGGCCGGGTCTTTTTGCTTACGCGCGAGAGTCGCGCAGCATGCGTAGGGATTTTGGTCAGACCACGCGGGGGATTGGCAGCCACACCCTCTTGCATGCGTATCGCCCGGTTGCCACATTGCTTAAGCAGTGTCTGCGTCTCTTCTGGAAAAAATTTGTATTAATTATGTTGCTGAATACATCATTTTGTCTCGACAAATATTTACACGAACTTTTTACTGAAATATATAACTCATGAGACTTTTCTCCTTTATTTTGGAGAGTTGATAAAAAAATTGAAAAATGAAAAAAAATAAAAAAAATTAAAAAAAAAAACTCTTAAATTAATTTGTAAGTATTGCACACTTTGCACCAAATTCTCCCCCTGTGCAAATCATAACTGCACACCAAATATGTGCACACTTGAAATCCTATCCCTTCTTCCCCCCGCTCGCCTAGAGTGGTGCGTGTCTCGACTGAGCTTTGTTGCTTTCGACTACTTTAGAACTGTTTCAAACTAGGGTGTGAATTTTAGATAGTTTTTTTCTGCTGTAGTTTGAGGTGTGCACTTTGTTGGAGAGCTTTTTACAACTTGCACGATTGTTGCAAAATCTCTGAAATCCGCAATACAACCTGAAATACAACATGAATGCGAGGAAGGCACCAACCACCTTAAGGTGGATTAAGTAACGTTTTTTTTCTCATTTTGATAAACAGAGGCAAGTTTAAAATTTCTCATCAAAAAATACCAAACTACATTTCTTGTAGTTGAATGATTTTTTACATGCAGTCAAGCTGTTAATTGATCTTCACACTTATTTAAACCATTAATGTTGATTTGCTATACAATTTTGTTGCATAATATTAATTAAAACCAAGATAACAATTTTCAATAAATTTAAAATTTCCCGGGAATTCCCGGGATTTCCCGGGAAATTGGCTGAAAATTTCCCGTTTCCCGGGAAATTTGTAATCCCGGGAAATTGGACGCTCTAAAGCAAAGTGTACGGTTTTTTGCTCAGTAAGAGTTGGTAGCTTTATATCATGACGAACATTGAAAATTGGATTGATAGTTTCCAAGTAGAATAGGGGCTTATCAGATTACAGTGAGGTTAACTGTATCAAAATCAAAAAGAGAAATGTAGGAAATATTTCAGACACATTTTTAAACGAAACAAATTAATTTGAAAAAAAAAATTAACGCAATAAATTGTACTTGCGAAGCTTATAATCCCTTAGTATAAAAAAATGTGAAGTCATTTTTGATTGCTTATTTAATTATTCATCTGAATGTGATTTTTGAAATTTTTTGAAACAATATTTGCGATTTTTTCAGTAAAAATCATTTTTTTCAGAATTTAATCTCTTTTACCATATTTTACACCTTTCTTAAATCTTGCGCAAAAGATGCCTTTTAATAGTTTTCTTAACGGTGCACATCAACCAGAGCTTTTGCACCAAGATTTTTGTTACAGATATTTTAGTATTTTCGAAACTATGGGAACTATTGATATTAATTTTTATTCATCCCTAAAGTACTGTCTTCTAAGCGATTTACAACCAAATTAGCTTATTTTTACAATCGGATTGTTGCATGATTGGGTCTGTAAGTTTGACAATTTTTGAATAAGAAGACAACAACTAAAAACAAAGACTTGTTTTGGGAATTCAACTTTGATAAAAGAAAAACAATACATTTATTTTCCGTGAAACTAATTTTCTGAAAAGTCTCTACTATATCCTGCAACTTTGCCGAAGACTCCAAATGGTTCAGGAATTCCTTTTCAAACTATAGATTTCGAATATGCAGATGCACATTTTGTATGCTAAGCTCGCAAAATTGTCTGGAACTTATTATGGAAAATCTGATGATGCAAAACGGCTTTTTTTGACATAAGGAATGAGATTTCTAGATAATTATCCAGTAGTAAAACGTTTCCAAGTTCACTAGATTTTTACAAGACAAAATTTCAAGCTTCATTCCTTTGCAACTCATCCACATGAATGATTCTGAAGATAATAGAAAGATTAAGCGCGACACAAGGTTAAGGTATTTAATTGATCTTAGAAAAAAAAACATTATCAATTCGTTTTGTGCAATTCCGTAGTAACATTTCAATAGGGCGTATCGGCGTTTGTAAACAAGCAGTCTATCCCTTTTGCTCAAGTGACAGTTCACGTCAAGTAAGACAGGGATAGACTGCTTGTTTACAAACGCAGATACGCCCTATTGAACTGTTACTGCGGAATTTATACAACAGAACACTAAGCATTTATCTTATCGTGATTTTGTTAGAATAAAAAATAACAAATCATTGCTATGATTATTGCGTTGGTTTTATTAGCCATTCGTCAACTATTTTTTTTTGAATGATTTTTTAATGTGTAAAATGTTACAATGATTTGGTTAAACACTTGTGAGTAAGTGCTCGAAAATTATTTTTTAAATTGATTTAAAGTTAAATGGAATTCAGAGCCACTGAACTGTCAGGCCGCTTAAAATGCCACGATAGAATGCATTCTCGTATGTATGAATTTAATTGGCTGGAAACTAAGCAATTACTGTGAGTTACAGCGGCAAAAAAAAACACATCGACTCAACAAAACACAAAAAGTTGAACCCAAAAGATAAAACTCATTTACCCCGGTCGCTTTCCGTAATTTCTGCATCCGATATGGCTAAAAGAAGGGAAAAAGAAAGAAAAAATCAAAGAAAACGAGGAATTTTCGCTTTTATACCCGCGCTCTCCAATAATGAAAGAAAAACCGCACAGATTTCCATACTTTTGCATTGCATTTTTTTGGCTTTGTTTGGTTAGTTTGCATTTTGCTGCGGCACAACAAGAGCGACGGTGGCACAATTTCTGCCCAGAAGCCACAGATTTATGCGGATAGGCAATTCCAAAGCCTGGGCCCTTTTCCCGGGGCCGCCAGTGTCGGTTAAGATAAAGCTAGAATAGCAACGCGGGTGTAAAAAACAATGTAAATAAACACTGAATGCAAATTAAAACCTAGCGCGAGGAAACTCTGGAAGAGAAAGGAAAACATGAAAAAAGGAAGAAAAAAACTCAGGAACATCGCGTGAAACTAAAAGGAGAAACGGGAAACTAACCAACAAATGAAAGGCGAGCTTTTTTTCAGTCAGCTGAGCTTAGTTACTCTTGCCATGGCTGGTAATTCCTGGAATTATTCGATACCAGGGAAATAGTGGTAGGGTAAAAAGACCAATTGTTTGAAAAAGATCAACAAAAACAAAAAAGATTTTTTAATGCATAAAATGTTTAATTTACATTAAGATTTAAATTATTTTTTTTCGATCAAAACACTGAAAAATGTAGTTTTCATAAAAAAAGTTTACCCAACTGTTAAACATCGAGAGACATGTTATTTTATGGGATATTTAATGTATTTTTTGAATCTACAATAACACAGAGAGGTATCTTTTGATTTTGAACAACAAATTTCATTTTAAATTGCATGTTTTTTACAACTTTACAGAGTTACTTTATAGAGTGTAAAAATATTCTACAAAGTTCCAGAGCAGACAAAAAAAATGATGTTAGAACATAAAGAGTTTGCAAAAATATTATAAAATCATTACAAATATTTTTTAAGAAAAAAAAAATCTTGTCATTCTAGCAATGCACGAGCAACAAAAACATCAAAAAGGTGTTTCTTATGCAAAATTTGATGAACTTTCCGACAAAAATACTTTCAAAAGCATACGGTTGAGTTTAAGGGATGAAAACTGCGACAAACTGGTAAAAAATGGTCAAAATCATGACTTTTTCGAAACGTTTTCGTGAAATTCGAATAACTCTTGAAGAATACATGCAAACCACTTATGTCGGTACAATTTTTTTTAGTTTTTTGTCTGCTCTACAACTTTTTAGAACATTGTTACATTGTACTTTACCCTGCAAAGTTACAAAAAACACGTTATTTTAAAATTATTTTTTTTTTTCAAGATGGAAAAAATGCCTCTTGGGGTAATGCAAATTTGAAAAATCAATAAATCACGAAAGAACGGACATGACACGGGGTTTCAAGAAGTGAAGCAGGTTTTCTTTTACTTCTTCTTGACGAAAACCTGCGCAAGCGAGATCGCTTATGTCAAAATCTTCGCGCCACGTGGTGAGAAACGTAAACAAAGCCAGCTGATGATGCTAACTCATGAGTATTTTTTGAAATAGTCGTATGAATTTATATTAAAAAATGCCATTTCTATAAAATTTTCGGCAATTTTAGTATCCATGATAAATTACATAAATTCATATAGACAAACTTAATGCCAAAAAACTGTTTCTAGCACCATCCAAATGCTAAATATATTAATTAATTAAGACATTTTGAGAAATCATGCGTTAATCGCGCGATGCTTCTTCGACAACTCGAATGTAGATGGCGCAAGTGATATTTTGCTTCAGAAATTTGAAGAAAATTTGTTCCTGGTGTCATGTCCGTTCGTCCGTGATTAAATTTACCATAAAATAAAATAACATAAAATACGCCATAAAATCCAAAGTCCAATTTTACTTAAAATTCTCGTTGACTCCAAATGTCTATCCCTTCACGGTTTTGAATTACAAATCACTGAAAAACGTGTCTTAGTAAATTTTAGAAAAGGGGTCGTACTTTACAACGCCACAGAAAATTGACCTCGGATTCGCGATCAAGGACCAAAATTACCCTTTAAAGCAAAATTTCACGAAAATCGAAGAGGGGTCGGGGCATTTTCCGAGTTTGTGTGAGTGGTGGAAAATACAGAATACTAAAAAAACTGATATCTAAATTTATAATTTCTTGCCAAATATTTTAAACTTTTGAACAAAAAGTACCAAAAAATGCTTTACACATCAGATCATTTGTATTACTTACTGTCAATGTTATTTATTTTTATTATGTCAATTAATTATTTAAAAATTCTAAGGCTTTCATATTTTCTATCTGTGCTCAAATAAATTAATTTATAAACAGATTAAAAAAGTCCGATTTGATACAAAAAAACTTAGCAAACAAAATCTTCAATATATTCTAAAAAGTTAATAATCGAATTTATATGTTTTTTTCTATCCTTCTTTAAATAATTAGAATTTATTAAATTCATAGTTGTAAAACAATGAATTATTGTTTATGTTGAAATGCGTCTTAAATTTTCGAAAATTAATAATTAAAAAAAAATAAGCGTCATTTTATTTTTGAAATATGGGTACTATGATTTAAAAGAGGTTTTAGATTAAAAAAAATAAAAAAATATAGATAATATTTTTTATAATTCACAAGCCTTACCCGATAAACTTCGTTCTGCCATTTTTTCGTTTGTTGACGTTTTTTAAGTTTTTTGCTTATTCAGCCTCCTGTGATCAAAATTTGGTTTTACGTAACTTTTCCCATACAATCTGCAGATTTTCTGGAATCGGTTCCAGAGTGGCCAAAGTTGTCACTTTTTGGCGTAAGGACCTTCCTTGGACTTTTACGAACCCAACGCAACAAAGAGCACCTCGATCCGACATTCCGTGTTGAATTGATTCGCGTTCGAACAAAACTGTCGAAATTTTTTATGCATATAGATTATAACATTTTGCTAAGAAACGAGATACAAACGCTCTTGAAATTATTGTTACAACCTAACAATAAATATTTTTTTCAGGAATTTTTTAACAAAATGGATGCATCCTAATCTTTTTTTTCAAATTTAGAACATTATTTTTTTCTTATCAAAATATTTTCAAGGGTTAATTTATTATTAGCTGAAAAGAATTATCCAATGAATCAATTTATTTAAAATATTTGTTTTGAAGTAAAGAGTTTTTTCCTGTGCTATGCTATGCTGTTACTATTTTAAAGCATTTTTTGTTACTTTTTGCTTTAAAAAAATACAAAAAAAGTTTGAAATTTGTAATTTAGTTCCTTTATGAAACATCCCTCACCGACTTCGACCAAAGCTGTGGGCCAAAAACATCTTCAATAAAATGTGTGCTAGCCTAAATATTAAGTTCATGCCAAGTTTATTTTATCACATGACAAGATATTGTAATAGATATTTACAATGAAAACAATTCAAGAATATAAGTTTTTTTTTCTAATTTCGCAGTGAATGGTCAAGAACTCTTTATTTAAGAATTTAATAATTTATTTTGAGTTAAAAACAACAATGCTCAAAATAAGTGAAACTACTTTTGCTGCCAATTAGTTTTTTCATCAACTCTGCCACATTGTTCTTAACTTGTTGTTTCTCCCTCTCCCTCTCTCAACTATTGCTCATCTTCCAGATTGTGCCCCAACACCACAGTCATTGGTGTTGGTTAAATTGTGCTCCTTTTGTCTGTGATCTACTAGTTTTGCTCGCTCCGTTCGTTTCCCACCATTTTGAAGGTTGTTGTTGGTTGTTGGCGAATGTTCCTTACCCTTTTTCTGCAGATTTTCCGGCGCCGCCTGGAGCATGCCCACGATCGTGGTGGTCGCCACCGTGCTGGTGGTCGTGCCCAGATGCGATTCTGTTAGAAGCGGTTTAGTGTTAGTTTGAGTTTTGCCCGCTTCACGGATTTGAGCGCGCGACGGTGGTGGTGGGTGGGAAGAGGTTTGATGTTGATGGAAAAAGAAGAAAGTTTTTTTTGTTTTTTTTTTGTTTGGTTTTGTTTAGCAAGGCGGAATTTGATGAATGTTGGACACTTGCTGAACACAGGGAGTTTGAACAAAACTGTTTGCAACAGAAAAAAATACGAGTAAACAATAATTTGTGTGAATCGGTGGGCAAATACAGTTTGAATGCACGTAAACATACTGGTATTTTCAAAAATGCATGCAAATCAAAAACAAAGATAAAACATGCAAACATCAAACGTTGAACACAGAAATAAAAAAAAAAACAATCAAAACTTTTTTAAATATTTATTTATCAGTTGGAGGCTGCAATCTTTTGCGGTTGTTGTAAATTAATGATAAAATATTATAAAATTAAATAGTAAAAATGACTGTAAAATTGAGACTGAAAAATTAATCTTTTTTTTCTCCACCAAACAACAAAACTCAAAGGATAATAAATACACCATGGATTTCACTCTTCATTGCCTCTCTTAAAACTCATCGACCCAGAGTTGCACAAGCCGATAAGCCGCAATCTCTTTCTGTTTGTTTTTTTTTCACAATTGATTGGCAGTAAAAATTGCATTGTTTCTAAACGAATTGGAAGAAATGGGCTGCGTCGACTTATCCCCCTTCCTTCCCCCCTTAATCGGATGAGTGGCACGGCGTAAAACGACTATCCGCCAGTGGCTCTCTCATCGAGAGTGCTTTTTCTCTCAATTATCATAGATTAAAGTGTGCCCATACTTGGCACTCACCCTCCCTGTGCCCCCTCTCACCTCTCATCACCCAAGAGGGTTTCGATTTCCGGACTGACGGGAAAACGCATGGGAGGGGGGAGAATTGAGAGGAAAATCCCACCTCACTTCCCCGTCCCTTGAGCGGGGTTAGCTTTCGATATACTGAAGCAATTCTCTGGAACAAATATAGCTTATCATTTGCATTTTCTTTTGAATACCGCATATTCTTATCTTTTTCCGTATTTGGTAGTTTAGGATTATGTGAAATAAATTACTTTTATAATTATTAAAAATAACTAGTTGACTTAAGTTAACAAACTTTTTTTTCAGTTTCATTAAATTTATTTCCACTTTAGCCAAATTACTTACTTTCACGAGCACTAAAGGTTTTTGACTGCCACGCAAATTGTTATGCTTGCAGAACCCTGATGGTTAAATGAGGATAAATGTCTGAAAAAGGTCTTAATAGGGGGTTGGCGCAGTTGGCGACCGCCCTAGGGGGGCGCGGAATCGATAATTGAACAAAATTGTCATGTTATTATAAAATTCTTATTAGGTGTTTAGAAAAGAAAAAGGAAAGGGCGCCAAAGGTTTAAGTAGTGTAGTAGTAGTAGTAGTTTTACAGAATAGATTTATTATTTGGATTAAAATATTAAAATGTATTTCATGCAAAATACTTGGGGCGCCAAAAACCACTGTTTGAATATTTCTACCGTAATGTTTTTGAAAACAACTATAAACTACTTTTTTGTATTAATGGGGCGCCCAATTGAGAAAAATTTCAGGGAATGTACAAAAGCTCTTCAAAAAAGCTACAGCAATAAAATATGGACTGCTTTTTATGTTATTTTGCCTGATAAATCTCAATCTGCTCTCAGAATAACCGAATTGATAATATATTCCCAGAAAAAATAGTTGAATTTTGGAAGGTTTAAATTTTTTTAGTTCAATAATACCTCTTTTTTGAGTAATTTCACCTAAAAATGTGAAAATTCATCAGATACTAATGAAAATTTACCAGTTCCGAATGTAATATTTGCACAGAGATTTTGACACAAATCTATCATCATTTCTTGAATAAGATATATGATTAATTTAATATTGAGAAAAAAGTGTAATTTTGGAAGCTTGAAATTTTGGTTGGTTTAATATTACTCTCGATATTCCCTCTTTTTGAGTAGTTTTACATAAAAAATGAGTAATAATGTGAACCTGATGGAAATTTATCAGAAACTGATGAATATTCACTTATTCCTGATGTAATATTAAATTTTTTTGACCCAAAATCTGTTACCATATTTTTTCTCTGTTTATTAATTTCAATTCAATTCAATTCGGTTTTATTAGTGAATAATCAGGATACAATAAGTTCTTTTGAGGTGTATAACAGAGTTTTGGAGTTCCTTTCAGCTGTGTGTTGCACCAAATCCATTTTGGAACAATTATTACTTGTAAATAAAGGCGTCACCAAGAGTAAGAAAAAATAAGAAAAAACTTACTAAAATTGCAAGGGAAAGGGGATAGAAATAGAGAAAGCTCAAAACTAGATCACAGTTTTTTATCCTTTATAGATGTGCTTGATCATCAGCTCCCCAAGGGCCAGGAATTGCTCCGCCTTGTTCCGGCAGCTCCGAAACCTCGTCATCATCTCCCCCGCGAGAGCAAAGAACTCCGGCAGGGTGAAGAGATCTTCCCCGGTGACTTCTTGCTGGGCCGTACTGCCGCTACCGGCAGCGACCACGCTGGCGAATGAACGCCCCCATCCAGGAGGGAACGCTGAGTTGTCTGCTGGAACCGTACGATGTCCAGCTGCCGGCACGGTTACGCTCGTACTTCGCTGAGGAGGGTGGGACGCTGCTGCTTTCTTCTTCCTCTTTTCCTGCGCCTCGAGGTAGCTTTTCCGTGCGCTGCATCCACGGTAGTTGCTGGTATGGTTACCTCCACAGTTTGCGCACTTGATGCGCGCCTTGGTTTGCTCTGCCTTTTCCCCCAGGTCCGCCTTGCACGGCAGTGCACACGCCTCAGAGAGGTGTGATTCACCACACTTCACACAGCGGGGCGGGAGGTTGCAGTTCCGTGAGCCGTGGCCGAATTTCTGGCAACGGTGGCATTGTGCTGCGTCCGACGGGTTCTTTGAGTAGAACCGCCAGTTTACCCAAAACCCGTCCAACGCCTTAGTCCGCCGCAGGTCTTGAAGTTTGACGGTGCCACGATCGAAGTACAACAGGTACAGTGTGTGTGTACCTGTGACTGTTGTCTTCCGCGAAAGGACTTTTATGTCACGCGGTGTTATACCGGCACCCGAGAGGTCCTTCTTGAGGTCGGAGATCGGGCGGTCTTGGTACCCCTGCAAGACGACCTTAACAGCTGTCTTCTGCACGGGGTCGAATGTGTAGAACTTAAAGTTTTTACTCTTTAATTTCTCCACAACCAGGTCGAAGTTCTTAGTGTCGAATGTGTAAACTTGCACTGACGACTTACCAATTTTCAGACAATACCCGAGGCCTTCCAGCAACTCGTCAATATCGTCTGCCAACGTGTCCAAAACAAAAATTGGAGGTGGTCTACGTTCCTTTGGAGGATTTTGCGTTTTTGACGTCGACACTTTCTTCCGTGTACGTCCATCGTATTCGTCGTCGTCGGTAGTGCTGCTACCGTCGGTGTTGTTGTTGTTGTTTTCTTCGTCATCGCTCAGCATCTGGAACTCGTTCCTGATGGGGATGTTGGCGGATGTTGATGTGCCACTGGTTGTGGCACCGGAAGTACCGGAACGGGTTCGCACTGGTGATCTCGGAACATATCCGGGATGTAGTAACTTTTTGTCGATGCCGTCTGCGTTCACGCTCCCCTGCGCGATGGCGGTCGACACGGCGTTGGTTTGTTTACCTTTTTGCACACGGCCGGTAGACGAACTTCGCGGGTTTTTCGAGACCGCACTCGAAATGCCACGGCCACGGCCGGCCTTTGGCATGCTGCAGGAGCAAACTCGCGGGTTATCACGGTAGATTACGGCGGAAAATTTCGAAAAACCGATAGAGCACTGAGCACTTGACTGCTGCTTGCTCTCGTGCGTACACGGAGGTCGTTTATTAATTTCGAAAACCACAAATTTCCACTTATTTTTGTGATCACAATAGAACGGCTTTTCGGGAAATTTAATTGAGAGGAAGAAAGTTTAAATAATAATTTACCTGGTTTTGTTTATTTTTACTGGTATGACAAAAGTTATAAATTGTCCACATACAATTTAGAATATTGACATGGATGTTAAGTTTTGGGATATTTTACACACGAAAAAATGTTTCTGAATGTTACATCATTTATGATGCAACACTTTGGCACGTCATTACCCAAGTAACATTTTTTTCCAAGAGTTCTACAAGAGCTCTTCAAGATAGCTACAGCATAGCAGTTTGGACCGCGGTAGGATAAAACTCTCTTCAAAACTTCTTCAGGAGTTTGGAAGAGTACTTGAAGAGAGTTTTATCCTACCGCGGTCCAAACTGCTATGCTGTAGCTATCTTGAAGAGCTCTTGTAGAACTCTTGGAAAAAAATGTTACTTAGGTAAACATTTCAATTTAAATGAAATTTGATGAAAATTTGCAACAATTTATAAACATGATTTTACGTGTGATTCAACCGTTTACGTCGAATCTCAAGTTTACATCAACTATGTTTACATGTGATTAATTTTTTCCGTGTCGAGTAAATTCACATTTTTTTTGTGCAGCGTTATTTCTCCCAAATTTACACATTTACCATCGAGCTGCCTCTGCATGTTGAAATTGTTACTTTACACTGTTGTTATTAACACCTAAACTCCCAAGCTCGAGAAAAAAGGGGAATTTATAAGCAAATTCTCCCTTTTTCTTGAGCTTGGGAGTTTAGGTGTTAAGTTTTATGATGCGACGTTTTCTTATTTTCTCCAACTAAACTCAAATGTAACCCATTGCCAAAGGGACCATCCACAATTCTCGTGGACACTTTTTTGGAGATGACTCAATAGCAGATCTTTTAATCAGTGTGATTTGATTAAAATGACATTTATAAAAATTTCATATGAATTCAAAGTTAAAAATAAAAAAATATAATTATATTAAATTTGAATATACTGCAGCACGAAATATGGTTTTAAGGAATTTGATTCAACCTTTTTATTACTCCAATTGCAATTATTAAATCAAAATGCTTTGAAGCAATCGGCATTCATTTCAAAATTAACATCAATTTATCAAAAAGTTTAAGGGGCGCCAAATTGATGCTTCGCCAAGGGCGCCGTGGACCCAAGGTACGGCTCTGCCGGCACAACCAATCCTGAGCTACCACGATTCGCAAGCAGTCAGCGATTTGGTTGATCGCTTTATTCAAATACTTTGGAAATTGCTTGGCCTACTCCCGCTTATTGGAGAACACAACGTAATGCCGATCATTTGAATCAGTTGGCGAAATCAGTCTGTCTGGAAAGGCTTGTTACAATTTTTCTTACAAATATTTCAGCACTTAAAAAATGTTCAAGCGAATTCAACTCTTTAATACAATATTATTTTCACAAACAATATTATTGAAAATTATACTCTTTTTGGTAAAGAAATCAAATCAGTCTCAATAAAAATCAAGGATTCATTTAAATAAAAGTAAAACATTGTAATTAAGTGAAAAATTATATTTTGGCTTGTTGTTCATAGGTTTTATTTTGAACTCATTTTTAAATGAGTAAAAACACAGTAATAAACATTACATCAAGCAAAGTCTTCTTAAAGATTTTTAGTTTATCAAAAGCTTGTTGATTCCATTTCTTAAGTTTTTTTTTGTTTATCATTGTTGGCTTTATTACAAGAAAACTGAATCTAAAATTTTATTTTCATTGTATTTTATTTGTTTGCACCTCTAAATAAAAAAAATAAAATTGCGGCCAAAATAAATTTAATCTCAAATAATTTAAACAGATTTTATCAACAACAGTTTTGTTAATTATCCAGGCCGATGCACTTATTTCGAGCTAGAATACCAAGAATTGTATCGAATTTTCAACACAAAATATCACAAAATTGTTTATATATTGTTAGGCCGTTGCAAATATTTTTCAAAGTTTATGTCATCCCCTCTTTCAAAATTGGTCTGAAAAATCAGAGGGGAAAAAAAAATTCCAAAAAACTTCAAAATTTCCATGAAAATAATAGTCTAATCATTTGAAAACAATCTAAAATGCATTTTTCTGCATTGATAATCATATTTAGCGTGTTTGGGCTTGTTTAAAAATGTTTTGAATTTTTATGAAATTCCAATGTACAGCACCGCAAAATTTTTATTTTTAGCAAAAAATAAATTTTTTGTCAATACTTAGATATTTTGGAAACTAATGATGGCAAAACAACTGGACAGGTGTTAAATGCATTTTAAAACACTTTTCTCATTAAAATGTTGAAACCATGGATCGTAATTTCAATTTTTATACTTTTTTAATTTTTTTGCCCCCCCCCCCCCTCGACTTTGGTCAGAGTCGAGGGACATAAACTTCAAAAAATATTTGCAACGGCCTTACTGTCAATAATTTTAGAAATATCAATAAATTCATGAATATACTTTTTTCCAAAATTGTAACGTCTTTTTTCGAGTACAAGTTACAAGTTTTTACAGTTTTTTTTTTATGAAAATGATAATTTTTGCTTTCTGATTCATTGCGGAATATTTAGAGGGCGGAGAAAACAACTTAACACTGGAACGCCCAACGCATGTCCAACTTACACGGACGCCCGAGCCTCTCAAAAAAGGTGGAACGGTAACTTCAACTCGCTGATTCTCGGGCATAACTCAACCAATCGGGACGATTCTTCTTTCCAGTGATTTGTTAGAATGTCTAGATGATCCTAAAATTTTGCAGAACTTGATTTGAACAAATCTGTAATTTCTGCGACCGAAGTCTAAATAATTTGAATGAAAAATGTGTTTTAAAATGCATTTTACACAATTTCCGTTGTTTTTCACAAAATAGTTTTCAAAATATGTAGAAATTTTCAATAATTCAAAAGATTTTTGAGCAAACTCAAACATGCTAAAAATGATTCTAAATGCAGGGGAATGCATTTTAAATTGATCACAGCTAATTTCACTGAAATTCTATTGACATTTTGAAGTTTTTTGAAAATATTTTTTTGTCCCCTGATTTTCTGACCCGATTTAAGAAGGGATGCCCCCCGCCCCTGTGACAGAAACCTTTAAAAATACCAGTCTAAACAATGGAAGAAAATAATACAATAATACAACGTCAATTAACTTATAACACTTTTTGATTCAGAAAAGTTCATGCTGGCTAGAATACAGATAATTGAAGAATACATTTCAAACCTTCTGAAACTTGGCCCAGAGTTACTTGACAGTCATATGAAGCAAAATTCATCATTATCTCGAAATGCATATTCTTTAAAATGCCTGAATTGTATACATTGTTTTGGTTTTCTTATTGAAAATCGGATGTAACATTTTAAAAGGGCTGTATCTCGAAAACTACATCAGCGAATGTTTTCATTTTTTGCTCAGAGGTTCGTAAAATTTAAAGAGCTTTGCTCCCTCAAATCTCACTATTTTGTCTAATTTGATCTTAAAAATTACTACTAAAAAAAGGATAGATCAGAAAATGTCTAATCATTTTGAAAATTAAATAAAAATCGATTAACATTCTCCCCAGAGAATCGCTCCTTGGTACTTGTTTTATGTTCTGCAAATAACACACAGTCAGCCAGCCAGCCATTGAAACGAAACGGGCTCGAAACAATGAACAGGAAAAGCAATAAAAATCAAGCAGCGATATCCTCCGACAGGGAAGTGAGGGTGAGGTGAGGGGGAAAAATTGTTCGACAAGTGGGTGGGTGGGCTTGAGGGAGCGAGTAAATCATAAATAGCTTTCATCTTGCGCTTTGTTTGATTTTCATGCTATCAATTTTGCCCACCCGGAGCTTTTTGAGAGGGGGATGGGGGAGGGCGGCTTCAAGATCCGGTTCCGGGAAGGGAGGCCTGCGGTTTTCGACGGAATCGACAATAAGAAGGAAAACGGAAAGCCAAGTGTGTATTTGTGTTTTTTTCTTTCTTGCCCGCGATGATGAACTGAACGGAAACCAGCGATGATGTGGTATTTTTTATTTGAAAGAGAAGACTCTTTTTTGGGGTGTAGTAGAGAGGAGGGTGGTTCAGTTCAATGTGACCAACAAATCCGTCCGATTGCCGACAAACAATGCGGGTTTGATTGAGTACTGCTGACGATGGATGGTTTGTGGAGCAAAAGCTGGGAAGTCTAATCAATGGCTGTTTTTATTGCTGAATGGTTTATGATTTGCTAGGCTTCTCGATGCGTAAATTTTGCGTCAGCTGAGATTTGGGGGTTCATTTTGGATTGAGCGGAAATCGTAAAGCTTGAAACAAGTTTGTTAATCAATTTGGCACTGCTGTCACAGTCAGGAAATTTATTATTTGACTTTAATATTCTGGATTAGTTTTGGTATGACACAGGTGTTGCCCGTTAATGTTTTTTTTTATAATTTCTTTATGAATTTAGAGCATATTCAAAAAACATTACAAATCTAAAAAACACAACTAATTTACATATCTAGAGCAGTGTAGTCATACAGAGATGCCATTTGAAAAGAGCCAGAACCGAAAAAAACTTCTCCGATTGGAGACGAAATTTTTTAAGGGGTGCCTTGGCCATCATAAATAGACCCGTATTTGTTTGGCCATTAGGGAGACCTACATCGTGCTAGGGTGGTCCCAAAAATGGCCATGAACTTTTTTTTTTTGCAAAAATCACATTTTTCAAAAAACCACAACTCCACGCCATTTCAACCGAATGTTGCTGTCTTGGACGCAAATGAAAGGTGACACCGTCAAAACGGAATTTTAATGTGTAATTCGACCTTTTCTAATGTTAGGCTAGATTTTTCGGTCTTCAATTTTTTTTCATTCCAAAAATATTTTTTTTCTAAAAACTTTAAAATTTAAATGGAAATAAAATCCAACCAACTTAAAACGATTTGAAATGCAGATTGTAGAACAACTGGACTGGTGTAAAATGCATATCAAAACACTTTTGGATTCAAATCCAATCATGGCCTGATATTTCAATTTTTATAATTTTGTTTGCCTCCCTCTCGACTTTGGCTAGAGTCGAAGGACATTAAGTTTAAAAAATGGAATGGTCTTAAATATGTAACAATATGTTTGAACCATTGAAAAAAAATTGTGCTGGAAAACACACAAAAAAGTTACATAATCAAGAAAAAGTTGATTTGAAAGAATATTATTTTTTTTAAATAAAACAAATATTACAAAAAAGATGAAAAGAGCTTAATTTGAAATTTGAATACAACCCATTTTTTTAACAAAGTTGGAATACAAAAAGAAAATCTCATATATCTATTCAAGAACTGTTCATATTTGGTTGAATGTTTTGATACAAGAATTCCTATTTTTTTAAAGACTGTAAAATTCATAAAAAATATGCTTGAGTTTAGTATTTTGCCGAACGTTTGGAAAAGCTCACCAAAAGTAATGAAGAAAACTGAAGATGCTTTTAAAAAGAACATAACATTTTTTTAAAATTTTTCATTTTTTTCAAATTCAAACGTATTTGAAAAAAAATGTTATTCAGATTTTCTCTCACTATTAAAAAAATATTGCTTATGTGAGCAATTTTCTACAAAATTAGAGCGTCCAATTTCCCGTCCCGGGAAAAAAGTTCCCGGGAATTGCCGGGATTTCCCGGAAAAAAATATTTCCCGTTTCCCGGGAAATTTGTAAATTTCCCGGGAATTCCCGAAATACAAGCGGAAGTATACATTTTTCTACCTTTTCGGCACCAATGTTTTGAAATCATACAAAAAATAATAATTAGAGAACCTTATTTGATTTGATTCATTGCAATCTACTGATCATGTTGAACTAATCAGCTTGTCTGTAAATTTCATGTCAAGGTTTAATTCAGATAATATATATTATTTTTGCTTATATATTGGGCAACAAAAATTACGCTATTATGGCATGAACCTATTTTAGTTTTGACAACCTATTTTAACGATTTTTTTTTACTTTTTTATTTGAAAATAAGATATTCACCATTTTAGTTTACCTTGACCAAATTGGATGATTATTGAATCGATATAATTCAATTTTTCAAAAAGGGTTGTTCGAGAAGAGTTTGTTAAAAGTATTCAAGAAATAACTGTTTGACATTATACATTTTAAATATGAAAAAATATTGCTTAATTTTAACCACTTTTACACTATGAAAATTATATAAATCTTATTAATTAATAAATTATAACATATAACAATATAACTAAAATCGTACCATAAATGGAACCATGAAAAAATCATTAAAAAACAACTTTGTATCATATGAAATTTACCCAAAGAATGCAACCATATTTCAAAAACTCGCTTCAAATATTGTAAAACTTTGAGTTACGATTTCATGAAATAGTGTTACAAGTTAAATACACTAGCAATTTTATTGTTGTGGAGCATAGATTTTCACTGTCCAAACACTTTGTTTTAAAAAATACTTCTCAACAAAAAATACCAATAATTTGTGTTTATTAGGTACGATTTAAAAGACAGCATAAAAAATTAGAAAATTTATAATATTTTCTCAAAGTTGCATGATTTTTTACAAACATTCAAGCCATTAATTGATGCTTACACTCATTTTTACCATTGAAGTTGCTGTTCTATACAATTCTGTTGCAAAATATTAATCAGAAACAGGATCAAAATAATTTTCGTTAAATTTCAAATTTCCCGGGAATTCCCGGGATTTCCCGGGAAATTTGTTGAAAATTTCCCGTTTCCCGGGAATTTTGTAACCCCGGGAAATTGGACGCTCTATACAAAATCAACCGATTTCGACCGTTTTTATTTTTTTATATTTCTCAAACTTTGTCGGGGCCTTCCCTATTACCAAAGAAGCCATTTTGTGTCACCCATACAAGGTTCCATTCAATTGTGGCAGCTGTTCATACAAAAATGGTAAGTAAATAACTGGTAACTGGAAATTTTATTGGAATTTTGTAACCTTTCGAAAAAAAAAAATATTTTCAGGGATAGACAACCATGGACACTATTTAAAAAAAATAGACTAAGAGATTTTTCCAGTTAAAATTAAATTTTATGTGGCTATACCTTAAAACAATGCAATCTATATATACAGCAATTCCCCACGAAAACAGCATGGAAAAAAACAAAAGTGCTCGGATCGGGCTCAAAATTTTTGTGGGAGTTCCCTGGCCGAAATAATTAGACCCGTATTTTTTTGTTTGGCCATTAGGGTGACCTACGCCGTGTTAAGGTGGTCTGAAAAATTGCCATTTTCGTCGATTTTCGCAAAAACCACTTTTTTCGAAAAATCATAACTCCTCGCCATTTTAACCGATTTCAATTGTCTTATACGCAAATGAAAGGTGATAAGTTGGCCTTTCAAAGAAAAATAGTAAGAAGTTTCAAAAATCTAGCCTAACATATGAAAAGGGCGTATGCAACTTTAAAATGCCATTTTGACGGTTGTTGTTGTTGATTTTATTAGGGGAACTTTAACCCTATGGGTCATTCGCTCCCGTATTTTGACGGTGTCTGGACCAAAGAGCCTATGTCTGGAAATAATTTTATCGGTTTCCCCGGACATTTTTACATAACATACTAAAGAATGGGAGGAGTTCATTAACAGGATTCCGAGATATGATTTTTTGAAAATAAAATCCGTGTTTTCTGACGCGCCGCGCGCAAAAACCGGAGAATGACGAAATTGGCAAAAAATCAACTTTTTTCACAAAAACTGCGATAACTTAAAAATTTCAGCGATGACCTATACATGTCTGGGTACCAAAAGTTGCGTCTTTTAATTACAAAAATTTTGGTACCCAGACATCTATAGGTCATCGCTGAAATTTTAAAGTTATCGCAGTTTTAGTGAAAAAAGTTGATTTTTTGCCAATTTCGTCATTCTCCGGTTTTTGCGCGCGGCGCGTCAAAAAACACGGATTTTATTTTCAAAAAATCATATCTCGGAATCATGTTAATGAACTCCTCCCATTTTTTAGTATGTTATGTAAAAATGTCCGGAGAATCCGATAAAAATATTTCCAGACATAGGCTCTTTGGTCCAGACACTGTCAAAACGACATTTTAAAGTTTCATACGCCCTTTTCATATGTTAGGCGAGATTTTTGAAACTTCTTATTATTTTTCTTTGAAAGGCCAACTTATCACCTTTCATTTGCGTATAAGATAATTGAAATCGGTTAAAATGGCGAGGAGTTATGATTTTTCGAAAAAAGTGGGTTTTGCGAAAATCGACGAAAATGGCCATTTTGCAGACCACCCTAACACGGCGTAGGTCACCCTAACGGCCAAACAAAAAAATACGGGTCTAATTATTTCGGCCAGGGAACCCCCAGAAAAATTTTGAGCCCGATCCGAGCACTTTTGTTTTTTTCCATGCTGTTTTCGTGGGGAATTGCTGTATATATAAAAAATTTCGACGGTTTTGTTCGAACGCGAATCAGTTCAATACGGAGCGTCGGATCGAGGTGCTCTTTGTTGCGTTGGGTTCGTATAAGCCCAAGGAAGGTTCTTACGCCAAGAAGTGGCAACTTTGGCCACTCTGGAACCGATTCCGGAAAATCTGCAGATTGTATGGAAAAAGTTGCGTAAAATCTAATTTTGATCATAGGAGGCTGAACAAGGAAAAAGCTAAAAACGTCAACAAACGAAAAAAGGAAAAGACGAAGTTTTTTGGGTAAGGCTTGTTTAAAATAAATATTTAAAGTATTTTTCGTTTGCAAATTCAGTTTTTTGTTTTTTTTTTTTTTTGTTTGTTTTTGTTGTTTTTTTTTTTTTTTTTTTTTTTTTTTTTTTTTTTTTTTTTTTTTTTGCACTCGAAAATTACATTTCAGAAGGGAAACCTATTTGAACGTTGCATCGTATCAAAAAGTGGTCAAAGACAAACTTGGAGAAAATTGGACGGGCTTTCTGAAAAAATACACTGAAAAAAATACACGCCACTTCTGTGAGATTTTAAATTTTTGAGTTTTAAATTTAATTTTTAGGGGGAAGTTTCTATTTTATTTTCGTTAAAAAATTTAAAGGAAATACAATAAGATACAAAAGGATTCACGAAAAATGCAGGATGGTATGTCTCTCAAAAAAAAAAAAAAATGTTTTTTTGAAAAGTGGTCTAAACGTCAAAATGTTCAAACCGATAGTGGGAATCGATTTTCTAGACAATTTTACATAAAAGTCTCCATATTGACCAACTTCACAAGGATTGGACCATCCTATGTCCAATTCTTGTGAAGTTACAGCGGATTTAAAAATAAAAAAAGTTGAAAAAATAGGGTTTTTAATGGTTTTTGGCCATTTCTATATGAAAAACTTGATTTTTCAGTCTCGTAAATATTTTTACCGGAAAGCTTGTCCAATTTCCCAAAAGTTTGTCACTTTTTTATACACTTATATATGCTTAGAATAACATGTCTACAAAGTTTCATTTTTTGTTGCCTAAAAAATTTCAAATTTTAAAATATGGATATTGGAAAATTGTTTTTTGGTGAAAAAATCGGCATTTTTTTGTTTTCCTATTTTTTCTGAATAGTCCTCATAAATACCTACAACTTTGCCAAAGACCAAATCGATCATAAAATTCCATCAAAAGTTACAGATTTTCGAATATTTAAGCTGTTGCAAATATTTTTCAAAGTTTATGTCGCTCCCCCTCTTCAAAATTGGTCCGAAAAATCAGGGGGCAATGCCCTATCCTGCATTGATAAACATATTTAGAATGTTTGGGCTCGTTTAAAAATATTTTGAACTTTTATGGAATTCCAATTTACATCACTGCAAAAACTTTTTTTTCCGCAAAAATAAAATTTTCGTCAATACTTAGAAATTTTGGTAACTTATGATTGCAAAACAACAGGACTGACTGGAATGACTGGAATGTGTAATGCATTTTTAAACATTTTAAAATTTATTTTTTTTTCTTTTTTATTTTTTTGCCCCCTCCCCTTGACTTTGGTCAGAGTCGAGGGACATAAACTTCAAAAAATATTTGCAACGGCTTTACGTACCAAAAACTTTAAATAAAATATTTACCTGCCAGCGATGGAATAATCATTATCAAAAGAAAATCTGTGGATCTTCATCAAGAGAAAAAATCCGAAGGGAGCATGGCTCTCCTCTCTCGCGCACGAAAGATCGCTAAAAGGAATTTAAAATAAATCATCATCTTGATTATTCGGCGGAACATCTTTTTTACTACTTCATTTGCAAGTGTAACGTCACACGTCGAAAAATGACCTGTCACATTTTGTAGATGGGCAATGTGTGTAAACAATGTGAAATATATATCTTTGAGTGGTGCTGACAAGGAAATTCACAAAAAAATCATCAGCAGATTGATTTTCTTGGAGAATTTCGGGAGCGATTTTCTTTTGCGAGATTTGCTTTCTCTCTCTTTCGCGGGTGAAGAAAGTTCGCTAGCGAAATTGATTGTTTTGCGATTATTCCATCCTAATGAATAGGAATAATTTTATTTTTCTGAGTCGATTTCGATGATACTTCTATATCTTTACTGCAATACAAATTTCACACTGATGCCAACCAAATTTTAAAATTCTCGCTCAAATAAACCAAAATTTCAATCAGAAACGTTATTTGTGAAGGTTAGTAAACGCACTCTTCTAAACAAAACCAAAATCGAGTCACTCACACACTCCCAAATCACAAAAAAGGCCACACATTTTCAAAACAACAGGGGGGGAGGGAGAGGACGTGAGACAACAACCTTGCACCACTTGGGTCAACTTCCACAGCTGGGACAGTCGGGACAGATCCTCGCCGGGGATGATATTAGCAAGCCAAATGTGCTCCCGGTAATACTCGACGGGGTCTGAAAACAAAAACCGAAGAAAAAAAAGGGTGGAAAAGAAAAAGAAGGGGGAGGATAAAGTGGAGAAAAAGGGTCACTTTGGATAGACTTGTGTACTTGGCAGGACGGAAAATCGGAAGCAGAGGCTCTCTGGGATGGAGGATTAGCTGGCAGCTTAGCAAATTGATGCGATTGGTTCGTGTCTTTCTGTACGAACTGGACTTTGGACTGATGTTTTGAGTTTGAGCTGGAATCGGTTCTCTGGGAGCAGCTTATGCGAGATTTCCCGTGGATGGACGGATGGAAGTGGCTCCCTGATGGGCTAGACATCGATACCAATCACTGCAAACGGCAGTTAAACGATCAAAACCATTAGTAAGTAGAGGCTTAGCAGGGTAGTCCGGGTGTGTTTGTGTAAATTGGCTGAGCGCTTTGTATGGAGCAGGGTTTAGTTGAAAACGAATCTGGTAAATGATGGATTAGACACGTCTTTATGCAAAATTGAGTAATTCAGCCATTTTTCCTAAACTATCCGCTTTTTATCTTTTTATGAATACTTAATTTGAATTATTGAATATTTTAAATAAATTTGTAGGTTTGCACACGAAACAAATGCTTCTAAAGCTCAACTATAAAACTAAAAATAGATTTCACAGTAAACCAATTCTGCAATTAGTTAACATTACATTACATAATGGCATTGCTGGTAATCACTTTTTTATCAAACATTTTAATCAGGATCAAGAGAACCACAAACATATTGAATGGAAATATTTTTCTTTTCACTTCACATAGTTTGAATAAAAGCCTAATTAGTGCAAAAGCCACAATTCAGCTTATTTAAAAAAAAAAGTCCCCCTAAAAGTGATTGGAAATAATCACGCATGAAATTTTGCGCACCCTCCACCCAAAACCCACAAAACCAAAATCAGCTTCCGTCAAATTTATTTAAAATATATTCCCGGTTTATGGTCGCAAGCTAAGCTCGTTTCAGTTCGCTCGAAAAACGCAAAGCTAAGCACTCTAATTAAATTTCATGCGCCCAATCGCGGATGATGGGGGCGCGCCTAACCTCAAAAACCTTTAGTTGAGCTCCGCCGTGGGACCAAATGAAATCATCCCACACGTGTGTGCCGCCACCGTCAAGTGCCAAAAACTAATTCAACTAGTCTGGCTGCCTTCCCCGGCGCGAAAACCACATTACGCAGGAATTAATTGCTTTCCGGATCGATTCGGGCCACTACAGTGGCAACGATACCCGGGGTTTTCGAGTGAGCGGTCGGTGCCACTTGATGCCACACTTGTGTGTGTGTGAGAGTGGCCCATGTGTAGCCGATTCCCTCTGGAGTGACTATCTTGACTTATACATTTATGTGGATGAGGTTATGATGATCTACTTTTGGGTAACCGTCAAATGTAGATGGATTTGGTGGATATCTATTGTTTTCTTTGACGAAAATTATTATTCAATACAGTTTTGCCTTCCTCAACTTACTGAGGAAAGGCTATAAAATCACTCGAAAAATGAACTTTTTAATTAGACCTCCTTGACCTACCGTCATTTATACATATCGACTCAGAATCACCAGCTGAGCAAATGTCTGTGTGTTTGGCTGTATGTAGACATGTGTTCCGAATCAATGTCACTGGAATATCTCGTCACTGACTGAGCCGATTTTGACCGTATTGGCCTCTTTCGATTCGTCTTGAAGTCCCATAAGTCCCTATTGAAATTTTTAAGATTTAGTTAAGCACTTCAAGAGTTATGCTCAAAAAACTGCTGCATATAAATTTCACAATTTGCACAAAAGGGTGGTTTTTGCATAGAAACCTGCCATATTATATATTTTTCAAAAGGTTCTGAAATTACCTTTCTTGTGGATTCAGAATTTTCAAGATCTGACGTACCTATCTAAAATTACAAACAGTTTAAAAAATGCTCTGAATTTACATAACCTCAATCTGTTTCCCCACTGCGGTGTATGTACAGTCTTGGCAAAAAGTCTGTAGGCTGTAGGCAGTCTGTTTTTTTTTACTCATCACTTATTTTTATTAGGACCTCTTTGATGCTGCGATCACGTTGGGGGTGATCCATAAACCATGTGGACACTTTAGGGGGGTTGGAATCACTCTATAAATGAGAGGAAGATTACAAAATTATGTTTGAAGAGGCATTTAATTGTCATTCATGATTTGACAATCGCACATATTGTATCATAGATTTTTTTTTAATTTTTTGCTTGATTAAAATTTAAACACCAGCTTTTGAGCCAAAAAAGGTCCACACTAACTTGGAACTAAATTATCGATCACGAGATTGCAACTTGTCAAACTGGCTCGGGAAATTTATTTTTTTCTAAAAAATTATCAAAGCGAGCCGAGGTTAGTAACATGTTTTTCAGCTTAAATCGCAATTTTAAAGTGTGGAAGTCCAGTTTGGTGTGAAATGCTACTGCAAATGTAAATAAACAATAACTAGTTGCCTAGTTTCTAAAATTCTTGTTGTCAAAAGTGCGGGCAAAATCCAAGTTACAGTGCAAGGATCAATATTTTTGAAAGAGTTACAAAGTAACCGCCGACCTAACAAATCGCATTCTCAACGCCAGTCCGCAGTTTGTGTGCGCGTCGCCGCTTTTTTTAAAATGTGCATTGTAGACAAAAACAGTGTGGTTCTGGATTTTTGTCAACTCCAAAACCAACCAAGTCCAAAGCTTGTAAAAAAATTTCTCGCAGACCTTCAAGTAAACCAAGAAAACTTGCGAGCATTGCATTTATGCAATAGAAGAAAAATAGCCGTGTTGCAGTTCGCCGACTCAGCAATGGCCTCGTCCATCATCGACAAACCTCTGGTATATCAGGGTTGCAAAATCCCGATTTACCTGGACAACAACGCTACGGAAGTTCGTGTGCTTGACCTACCTCTAGGCATAAGCAATGATGACGTAGTCAAAGTGATGAGTAAATACGGCGAAGTTTTGACCATCACCAACGACCGCTGGATTAACTTCTTCCCAGGGATCCCAAATGGAGTTCGGACCCTGCGGATGTTGCTGAAACAGCCAACGCCGAAATCAATCACTATAAACAATGCTGCTGCAGCAGTGACGATTATAGGGCAAAAAATCGCTTTGCAAACTCAAAGCAAAGAACAAAAAATGTGCGGATTCGAGTAAAAAGGTGATCCAAAAAAGCAGTACACCACCGACTGAACCTGAGCCAAGCAGCAGCAGCAGCAGAAAAAGCAACAACAGTAAACCAGAACAAAATGCTATGGAAACAAGTGAAATTGACGAAGAAGACAACGATGGATTCGAGACCGTGCTTTCTAAGCACACTCGCAAATCCCGCAAGCGCTTACGAGCATATTTGGACGCGGATTACGACTTAAAAACAAAACGAAGAGAGATGGCTGAAGAAGAAACAACAGATGAAGAAGATGAAGATGTTATAAAAGCAAAATATTATAAGAAAAAGTGTTGTGAGATAACTTCTAAATCCCTGGAAGAAGAGGACGAAGATAAACTTGAAGAACTTGATAATTCACTCTCTAAATATTCAGCTAAATATTTGAAACATAGACAGAAATCGTTAGAAAAAAGGCGTGGTAATAATTATTGAAATACAGCCAGACAAGTGATTTTAAACTCTGTAATCTTTCCTCTTTCACTATCCACCTTGAAGAGATGAATGCACAATGGTGTAAAGTCTCTATAATAAAACAAAAAAAAATATTTTTGAAAGCAATTTCCTCTGGTTGATATGCATTGTTATGCAAAAAATATTATTATTTCACTTAAATTCGAAATCTTTAAAAATTATCAAAAAAAAAAAAAAAAACGAGTAGTAAGCATTATTATGATACTCATTATTTTTTGGTTCTTAATTAAGGCAGGTACAAATATTTTTAAAAGTTTTTGTCACCCCCACCCCTTCAAAATTCAAAAACTTGAACAAATTCTTCAAAAATGTCTACAAAAACGAGAAGCGACAACAAAACCAGAGTTTTATTTAAAAAAAGGTCCTTTAAGCTATTTTCTTTCATGTTTTCAAGAAGAAAATTTTTTTTTTCATAAATTTATTAGTATTAGGTCATTTTTGGTACTGGGACCTGGTTAGGACCGAGTCTGCTTTTGTAATTACATGTTTCTTAAAGCTAAGAGTAATTACAGAGATTTAAAATAAAATCTCTAGAAATAAAATGATACCAGTCAGTGTAAAATTTTAGAGTTTTGAATGTCTTATTTTGAATAAAACACATTTTACTTATTATCTTTAAGTTACTTCCGCCAACTGGGGAAAATCAGGACTACAGGCTGAAAAGGTACAGGAGATTTCAGAGCAATAAATTTGGAAATCGGTGTACTAATTGTTTTGATTCCGGTGTTTGATGAAAAATAATTCGAGCCAAACATTTCATTAGGGCACAAAACCAAAACGTAAACATTTGGGATTATTCCACTATTCCATTCATTAGTACACTCCCTACATGCCCTCCAAGAATCAGATTGATAGCAAACTATTTCCTATTGAAAAATCAAAAACATAAAAGGGCACATAACAATGTTCACTCCAAACCAGAAAAAAAAGTTCAATTGTGCCCTTTCCTTTTTCGTTAGTTTTTCGTGGTTAAGGAACTTTCTATGTGATAAAGTGAACTTTTCATACATTCTTAACACTAATTCAATTCAAAACAAAGTTTGGTTTACGTTTCACCAAGGATTTCTGCAAAAAAAAAAAACTTCGTCGAAAAACAATATTTAATACGGCCCCCGGCTGCTGTTCAGTACACTTTTGATGAATTTTTATGTTTCACATACCTTATCTACACCATTCGATCAAAAAACTTCACCAATTATCAAAATTTCCGCTGAATTCCTCATTATTTATAACTAAACAAAAAGGCCCATAAACATCATTTAAAAACAACAATCAGTTGACAGCGCTTTAGTGCCCTATCGGTTCTCTTCGAAATTACATTTAGAAAGGGCCCATTATGAACAACAGTGGGAAAGTTAAAAGGGCCCAACATCGAGATTTTTAAAAATTATGAGTTTTATTGCGAAAATCAACATAAATTAAGAAGCATTAAAGCAGAATTGAGGATAATGATGTGTTTTATCGTATCATCAGTAAAAATATCACCAGTCAAGCTTTATTTTTAAATAGGAATTGAAACAAGTTGTCCACTTTTTGCCAGCGATTTTCTCGAATCACGGTTTTTGATTTTGTGCCCTAATGAAATGTTTGGCTCGAATATAAGATGATATCTTTAAAATCTTAAATTTAAATATAATACACAGTCTTTTAAAAAAAACATAAAATAAAATAGAAAATATACAAAGCGCCAGGCATTTTGCGGATCTGTGAACTTAAATTAAACAATTTTCCCTAATAAGCCAAATTAAAGCTGATACACTAAATCCCCTAAATACGCTCCCCCCAATTGCGCCTCCCCCGTTTTGCGCCCCCCGAATTGCGCTCAAACCCCGAAATAACGCTCCCCCCAAATAACGCTCTAATTGGCGCAAATCGGGGGAGCGTTATTGCGGGGTTTTGGCGTAAAATGGGGTTTTCTTTTTAAATGTTCTTTATTTACATATAAATGAAACATTTGTATAAGGGGTCATCCACAAAACACAGATAAGGGGCCATCCACAAATCTGGGTAACCAAGAACTTCCGGAAGTCATGCCCTAGATATCTACCTGGTCATCGGGGGTCTATATGGGTGTATTAACCATCGGTATAGCTTCAGGTAGCTTCAGTGAACCACGATGGATATTCTGGGTCACGTTGGATTGTTATGAGTCATCCAAGAACTCCCGAAAGTGATGACCTGATGATCTACCTGATCAACGGGGGTCTATATGGCTGTATTAACCATCGGTATAGCTTCAGGTAGCTTCAGTGAATCACGATGGATACCCTTTACCATGTTGGATTGTTATGGGTCCTCCAGGAACTCCCGGGAGTTATGACCTGATGATCTACCTGATCAACGGGGTTCTATATTGGTATATAAACCATCGGTATAGCTTCAGGTAGCTTCACTGAACCACGATGCCTACCCTTCACCATGTTGGGTTGTTATGGGTCCTCCAGGAACTCCCGGAAGTTATGACCTGATGATCTACCTGATCAACGGGGGTCTATATGGCTGTATTAACCATCGGTATAGCTTCAGGTAGCTTCAGTGAATCAAGATGGATACCCTTTACCATGTTGGATTGTTATGGGTCCTCCAGGAACTCCCGGGAGTTATGACCTTATGACCTGATGATCTACCTGATCAACGCGGGTCTATATGGGTGTATTAACCATCGGTATAGCTTCAGGTAGCTTCAGTGAAACACGATGGATACCCTTTACCATGTTGGATTGTTATGAGTCATCGAAGAACTCCCGAAAGTGATGACCTGATGATCTACCTGATCAACGGGAGTCTATATGAGTGTATTAACCATCAGTATAGCTTCCGGTAGCTGCACTGAACCACGATGGATACTGTGAGGTACGTTGGATTGTTATAGGTAGTCCAAGAACTCCTGAAAGTCATGACCTTGATATCTACCAGATCAACGGAGGTTTATATGGATGAATTAATCATCGGTATAACTTCAGGTAACTTTAGTGAACCACGATGGATACCCTGCGCCATGTTGAATTGTTCTAGGTCATCCAGGAACTCCCTTAAGTCATGGCCTGGTTTAAGTAGACACCCAGGCCATGACTTCCTGAATTTCTGGAAAACCCTAAACATTTCAACAAGCTGCAGAGTATCGTCGTTGTCCACTAAAGTTACCTTAAGCTATTTTTTTTTCTGTTTGAGTAATAAGCTATACCGATGGTAATACACCCATGTAGACCCCCGTCGATCAGGTAGATCATCAGGTCATCACTTCCAGGAGTTCCTGGATGACCTATAACAATCCAACGAACTCCAGAGCATCCATCGTGGTTCAGTGAAGCTACTTGAAGCTATTCCGATGATTAATACACCCATATAGACCCCCGTTGATCAGGTAGATCATCACGTCGTAACTCCCGGGAACGTACCCCAGAATATCCATGGTGGTTCACTGAAGCTACCTGAAGCTATACCTATGGGTAATATACACATATAGACCCCCGTTGATCAGGCAGATTATCAGGTCATAACTCCCGGGAGTTCCTGGAGGACCCATAACAATCCAACATGGCGAAGGGTATCCATCGTGGTTCACTGAAGCTACCTGAAGCTATACCGATGGTTAGTTCACCCATATAGACCCCCGTTGATCAAGTAGATATCTAGGGCATGACTTCCGGGAGTTCTTGGATACCCAAATTTGTAGATGGTCCTTACCCGTGTTTTGTGGATGACCCCTTGTATAAATATTTCATTTATATGTAAATAAAGTATATTAAAAAAGAAAACCCCATTTTACGCCAAAACCCCGCAATAACGCTCCCCCGATTTGCGCTCAAACCCCGAAATAACGCTCCCCCCGTTTGCGCTCAAACCCCGAAATAACGCTCCCCCCGTTTGCGCTCTCCCCCGGTGTGCGCCCCCCCAAAAAGAGCGCACATGGGGGATTTAGTGTATTCCATCTGAAGCGGAACAGCATTTGAAAATTACCATCTCCGATTCTGCTCAAATTTGGCAGAGCTGTTGAGACTATCAAAACATGAAAAAATCCCGAATTTCATCCAAATCGGACCACCCCCTCCATTTTTGTACCCTCCCAAAAAATCGACTTTTTGGCGATTTTTGAGCGAAACCCCTATTTTCAAACGACGATAACTCATGAACCACAAATCTAAGAGGGTCAGTTTTGAAGGAAATTGGACGTAGAATCCATTTCCGTGATCAAAATTTAGATTAAAATATTGTTTCTACCTGTATTGCGCAATTGAAAACTTTAAATGGCCGTATCTCAAAACAGCCCTATTTATTTTTTTAATTTGACCTCACCATCGTGTTCCCCGTCCGATTTTACATAAGAATCACTTATCGACAGAAAGGAATATGTTTCGTTCCAGAGATATCGAATTTTAAAGTTTTGAGTATTTGAGATTACCTACATCAGCTACACTCGCCGCATCTGCTAGAAGCACTCAGTCGTGCTGATCAATAATTACTACCTGGTGTTCTGTAAGATGAATTATTTTTATAATTTTATACGATTTTGAGATCAATCAATCTCTTTTTTGTTTAAGGAATATTTATTGGGTAGTTTTTAATGCACTGTTTATCCTGATCTCAGTGTCTTTGAACCATATGAAGTAAAATTTGAACTTTTAATATTCATTTGCAAATGCCACAGAGTTTTTAAAATACAATTTTCAAAAAATTATTATTATTTATCTATAATTTTTTTTATTTTTCCTTATTCCTCATTTCTTTCCATTTTATCAAATCATTCCTTTTATTTCTTCTTTTATATGAAGCGAGAACAAATGTAGAGCTCGCTTTAGTAGATGAAATAATTCTCATGGGCTCTAGAGCTTTTGCCATGTGCGGTAGCGATTCAGCAAAAAACCCCAAAATCTGCCATTCAGCAAAAACCCCTGCCTTTTGGTTTGAGAGATTGATCATATTAAACCGATTTTTATAGTGTTAGCCAGTTTCATCTGAATAATTGATGATTTTTTTCAATTCTGGCAAGGGTTTCCAGAAGCGTTAATTACTTGCCAGTCTGCCAATTAATTACTCAAATTACTGGTCCAAAATGATTAATTACATAAATTACTTAATTACTTTTCACTACGATAAAATACATTTAATTTAAATTCAAGTATTCATTTCTACGATTCTAAACTAAATTATTTAAAAAATTATGCTATTTATTTTTTTTGTACCAATCTGAATATTGTGAGTTTCGCGTATAATTTTTATTGAAAATAGCTATAAGCGATCGAACGTCAAAAATGCCCCCACTAGAGGGCGCTGAAACTTTGGGTGATGTTTACATAATATCCTACAGCGAGTTAATTGGTTTGAAATTTGGAATTGTTTTATTTTATTATAAAATTGACATAAGTATTTAATTATACCATTTTCAGCTAAAAAATAAGTAGCTCAATTGATATGAATATTAATGATTGTATTATTGCCAATTTAACCTGTTCATTATCTGATTCGAAATTCTATCATGTTTCACGTTTCAATCAACCGAACCCTCAATCAATTGCAAAAGAAGATTATTTAAGTTGACTTACGTTTTTGAAGTCGTGTTTGTCATAAAAGCAAAAAAATACTGTACTGTTTTACGTTTTTAATTAATTAATAATTTAAAATAATTTTCAGTTTATTGCAAGCCGAATGCCATTAAAATATGAAAGTTGTTTGAAAAAAGGCCCCTTGATTTTTCGAGCCAAACATAAACTTTGACAAATGAGCAGTTCTCTAGGATTTCGGTCATTCGATTTTTTTTTGTATTTTTTAATCCGGCTGAAACTTTTTTGGTGCCTTCGGTATGCCCAAAGAAGCCATTTTGCATCATTAGTTTGTCCATATAATTTTCCATACAAATTTGGCAGCTGTCCATACAAAAATGATATGTGAAAATTCAAAAATCTGTATCTTTTGAAGGATTTTTTTGATCGATTTGGTGTCTTCGGCAAAGTTGTAGGTATGGATACGGACTACACTGGAAAAAAATGATACACGGTAAAAAAAATTTAGGGATATTTTTATTCAACTTTTTATCACTAAAACTTGATTTGCAAAAAAACACTATTTTTTTTTTTTTTTTTTTTTGATATATTTTAGAGGACATAAAATGCCAACTTTTCAGAAATTTCCAGGTTGTGCAAAAAATCATTGAGCGAGTTATGAATTTTTGAATCAATACTGATTTTTTCAAAAAATCGAAATATTGGTCGCAAAAATTTTTTAACTTCATTTTTCGATGTAAAATCAAATTTGCAATCAAAAAGTACTTTAGTGAAATTTTGATAAAGTGCACCGTTTTCATGTTATAGCCATTTTTAGGTAACTTTTTTGAAAATAGTCGCAGTTTTCCATTTTTTTAAATTAGTGCACATGTTTGCCCACCTTTGAAAAAAATATTTTTGAAAAGCTGAGAAAATTCTCTATATTTTGCTTCTTCAGACTTTGTTGATACGACCTTTAGTTGCTGAGATATTGCAATGCAAAGCCTTAAAAACAGGAAAATTGATGTTTTCTAAGTCTAACCCAAACAACCCACCATTTTCCAATGTCGATATCTCAGCAAATATTTTCAAAAATTTAAAATCAAGACTAACATTTCAAACGGGCCAAACATTAAAAATTACGTCCTTTTAAAATGTTAGTCTTGATTTGAAAATTTTGAAAATATTGTTTTCGAAAAGATCGGAAAATTTTGAGATATCGACATTGAAAAATGGTGGGCTGTTTGGGTTAGACTTAGAAAACATCAATTTTCCTGTTTTTAACCTTTGCATTGCAATATCTCAGCAACTAAAGGTCGTATCTACAAAGTCCGAAGAAGCAAAATATAGAGAATTTTCTCAGCTTTTCAAAAATATTTTTTTCATAAGTGGGCAAACATGTGCACTAATTTTAAAAAATGAAAAACTGCGACTATTTTCATAAAAGTCACCTAAAAATGGCTATAACATGAAAACGGTGCACTTTATCAAAATTTCACTAAAGTACTTTTTGATTGCAAATTTGATTTTACACCGAAGACACCAAATCGATCAAAAAATTCCTTCAAAAGATACAGATTTTTGAATTTTCACATATCATTTTTGTATGGACAGCTGCCAAATTTGTATGGAAAATTATATGGACAAACTAATGATGCAAATGGCTTCTTTGGGCATACCGAAGGAACCAAAAAAGTTTCAGCCGGATTAAAAAATACAAAAATTAAAATTGAAGAAAAAAGACCGATTTCGTAGAGAATTGCTCAAATATTTGCAGCAGCTTTTCATGAAAATTGTGAAATTCATCATAACGTTAAGTTTTAAATTGTTTTTCAAACATTGGATTGACATTACTTTGTATGTTTTTTTTTCTCAAGCAAATTAAAAAAATCCGTTACTGAAAATACGGATAATGTGAAATGTGACATTTACATTGGATTTAATTTCTGCATCGGAATATTAGTCGATTTTAGTTTCACTGAGTTTAATTTTTTACATTGAAACATTTGTCTCAAAAATATTAGGAAATTTGTCGGGAAAATAGCTTAGCTCTTAATAGAGAGATATTACAGGACTGTCAATTTCTGCAGATTATGAAATTTTTTTTAAAAAAAACATATTTTTATTTTTATTGAATTTTAAATGGTTATCACTTGAAAACTTTGTTTCTATCAATGCTAATTAAGTACATTTTGGTTTTAAATATTTGATCCACATAAACATCAAATAATTTTGACTGCCTATTAGAAGGAAAAGCATAAAAAATTTATCAATTCTAATATAGCTCTTGCAAAAACAAAACAAAAAACATATTTTTATAATTACTTAATAAAAATGAATAAATTTTGGATGCACAAAACATTTTTCACTGGGTAAAATATCATGGCGTTGCCATTTGTTGTTAATCAGCTTCGATAAACAACATGATAAAAATAAATTTTAGGAGAGTTTTAGGAGAGAACTATGGTGAATAAGGCCTTCTTAATACAGAACCAATCTTTTTTAATATTTGTGTTCAACTCTTATTTGAAATTAATAAAATACTGTTATAATAGATTATATATAAAAAGTAAATAGTTTTGATGAAGAAGTACAATTTAAAAAAAATCTATTACTTTAATTACTAAAAAATTACTTTAATTACCAATTAATTACTTTAAATTACTCTAATTACCATGAATTACCAAGTAATTAAAGAATTACCTAATTACCAGCTAAAAATCAAAGTAATTATTAATTACTTGCCAGTCTGAAGCCTTGCTGGAAACCCTTGAATTCTGGTACATTTAATTTCAAAAACAAAACCATATACTTCTGATACATGTGGACAGCAGCTGTATCGTCTTCCAAGATTTCGAAAAGATTGACAAACAAAAAAAAAAGAATATTGTTCAGACGGTGTCGAAATCAACACAACTGCCCCAAGTAACAATTTCAGTTTTGTAATAGTCTCAAAGAGTTTCTGTAGAATTCTTAAGAAAATTCAAATGAAATGCTTTATGGTCCTACATGCTGAGTTAAAAACCAGTTAAATAAACATTAAAGCCAAAATGGACCATTTTAGGAGGTTATCAAGAGTATTTTTGAGGAGCATGTTAAAACTTACCAGTTTTAATGTGTGCTTTATTAATACATCATAGAGCTCTTCAAAACAAGATTAAAACTGCTTGGCTTGGAAAAAGGTTTTCGTGAATTCTGTAATTATTCTTGAATGCTATATCAGAGCATGAAGTATTTATTTATTTGTTTTGCGGTAAAACCAAAAGGTTGTATATCAGAGGGAATGACATACAAATTTACTTGATTAAAATAAAATATTCTTACACGCAAATACAATGACTGATGGCAGATGATAATAATTTGGCAATATTATTTATTGTAACTAAGAAATATTTGTTGAAGTTTATACTTACGATAAGCCACAACAGTTATGCCAAAAAAAATTCATCGACCAATTTTCAAAGATAGCTCGAAAAATTAATGTGAGCACTTTCAATTCTCTGAAAAAAAGTTGAGATTTTTTCCAAAACTAATAATTTTTGCTTGTTGTTGCTTCCAAATTCAATATGGCTGCGTTTTATTGCCCCTTGCTTCTTTCAGCAATATGGCGAAATTCGATAAGTATAAATGCTCTTGATTAAATATATTTTAAATCTATTCATTCTTGAGCAGTTCTGCCTCAAAACTAGCCAGAACATACCAGATTTATAAAAGACTTATAAGGGCTTTAATCAGAACCAAAATGTTTTATCATGGTTTTCTACAAGATTATATCGCACATGGCGGGACCGTAGCACATGCAACTTTTTCAGCTGCAAGTAGATCGCCTTCGATGGTGGAGAAATTTAATTTCAAAATAACTGAATAAAAAAACAGAAAGGTTTTTTGCTTTTTAACGATATTTATTCATTTAAAAAACACGCAGCATGAACACACATAAGATCACTTAATGAAGAACCAACTGACGCAACTTTATTCGTGTAGCTTTATAAACACTGTCCTTATTATCACTATTGATAAGTGATCGTCGCAACATTTACCGCAGTTTTTGTACTTTTCACTTCACTTACACAAGTAGACAGCACAAAAAGACCATATTATTGATTGAAATAGTTATTCACAAAAAAAAATACAGAAAACGGCAACAATAGCACAAATGACACCTTGAGCGAACTGTCAATTATTGGGCGTAACAATACACAAAACTAGATCTGATGGGTTTTATTGAAGACTAATTTACGAATATAAAGTTTTATGGATAGCCTTTTGTATACCTTAAGTATTTATGGCAGTCCTTGTTAAATCTCAATAGTCTGTAGCAACACGGGAAAATGGCGGATAAGCATTTTGACTGCTGGAACTATTTTACAAGTTTCGATACAAAAGGTAACATTTTCACAAAACAAAAGCTGGCTTCCCGGTTACCTTTTAACACTACGGGTTTTGTTAAATAGTTACCTGTTGTTTCAGAATTTGCAAAACAGTTCCAGCTATCAAAATGCTTTTGCGACCTTTCCAAATGATGCTCCAGAAGTGTTCCCCAAAAACCAAGCACACTTTATCGGAAATATATTCATATTATTATTTTTTAATATAAAATTATTTCCCACAATGTTAGAACCGCAGGCAGAGTCGGATGTGTTTAGACAGGTGAAATCAAATTCACTGAATCTTTAAAAGCACTTTTTTGGAGCCAATTCCAAGGCACAACAGTAAAAACTTTTTCAGGAAAATATTATATATTATTCTTTTCATCAAAACTAAAATACAATAAGAAACAACAAAAACCCATTTTTATTACACCTTGAACGTAACAATGAATAATCTAACTGAATATTCATGAATAATTGTTTAGGAAACAGCTTCACGTTCTGCACAGAACGAAGTTGCGGAGACACTGACAGTTTAAGTCTTACAGGATTGTAAAAATGCTCTTTGAAGACGGGACTGATTTAAGGCAGACTTCGTTAAAGTTATTTAGCAACAAAACAACCTCTTCAAGATAGTTTAAAGTGTAAGGAATAAAACCAAATTAAAACCTAATATATAATTCTTAACATTATCTTGAAGAAATCTTGAAACTATTATTGAGTTTTGTGATCATAAAACAAGCAGGTTTTAATCAAAACTTTAGTAATACTTTATTGCATTTTTTAAAACTTTAATAAAAACTTCTAAGAATACTAAGCATATCATTTGTTACTTGGGTGAATTTGATCTTAATCAGATATTAAATCAGATTAATCTTTGTGATTTTCTTACATTTTTCAGTTTTATACTTTCCAGAAATCCTCCTCCTTAATGCTTCAAGAGAGTTTTGTTCATGTTAATTCATAATTTTTAACACGATAATGTATCAATTTCCTGCTAGCTCTGTGGGCATTCCATTCTGCCCTGTATTGCGTGTCGTTCTTGCTCTGTCCTGTGGGCTTGCATACAAATTCACCGTATATTTTTTTTAAATTTAAGATTATGCAGCAGTTTCCTACAGAAGTGTACATTCAATTTATGCCTAATTTGCTAATGATTATTTGGGATGAAATCTTATTTCAATAAATAACCAGGTAGTAATTATTGATCAGCACGACTGAGTGCTTCTAGCAGATGCGGCGAGTGTAGCTGATGTAGGTAATCTCAAATACTCAAAACTTTAAAATTCGATATATCTGGAACGAAACATATTCCTTTCTGTCGATAAGTGATTCTTATGTAAAATTTGCCGGGGAACACGATGGGGAGGTCAAATCAAAAAAATAAATAGGGCTGTTTTGAGATACGGCCATTTAAAGTTTTCAATTGCGCAATACAGGTAGAAACAATATTTTAATCTAAATTTTGATCACGGAAATGGATTCTACGTCCAATTTCCTTCATAATTGAGTCCAAGACCGACCCTCTAAGATTTGTGGTTCCTGAGTTATCGTCGTTTGAAGAAAGGGGTTTCGCTCAAAAATAGCAAAAAAGTCGATTTTTTGGGAGGGTACAAAAATGGAGGGGGTGGTCCGATTTGGATGAAATTCGGGATTTTTTCATGTTTTGATAGTCTCAACAGCTCTGCCAAATTTGAGCAGAATCGGAGATGGTAATTTTCAAATTTGCATTTTTTCTTGTACACTTCAGGTGGAATGACCCATATGCCGAATACAAATTTTAATGCTTTAAAATTCGGATGGATTACTATGTATTCAACTGTTCATATAATTCTACAACCAAATCTGAATTTCCAGACCAAAATTTGATATTTTTTTTCAATTTCGGGAATTCCCGGGACAAATTATGAAAATTCCCGGGTTTCGGGAATTCCCGGTTTTGGAAAAATCCCGGGATTTTGGTCCCGGGAATTCCCGGGATGGACGCACTTATATATTCTACTGAAAATGTCTGTAAATCCGAAGTTACTTAAAAATAATTTCAACTGATCCAAGTACAAAATTGTCCAAAGACCCGATAATGCAGTCCATTTCTAATTTGAACTCATTTTTCCAATAATGTTATAGTTAACAGTTTTTCAAAAAAAAATGTTGAAAACTTCTTCATGAGGTACTTTGAACACTTTTTTAACAAGCTCAGGATGATTCGTAACCAATCCGTTTGTAATTTATTCGTATTAATAATTTTGCTAAACAATCCATCAACCTATCGATGTCCCTCCGGCTATCAAAGTCGTAAATATTCGAAAATCTGTATCTTTTGAAGGAATTTCGGAATCGGAAAATCGATTTGGTGTCTTCGGCTAAATTGTTGGTTGGTTGTGAATATAGTATTGGTGAGGACTATTCTATAAAAAAAAGGACACTGACATTTTTTGCCGATTTTGGAATAAACTTTTTTTACAAAAAATCAATTTCCCAAAATCCATTTTTTTTAGTTTTGGAATAAAATATGTGTTTTTGAGGAAAAATCCGCAACATTTGAGCCGTAAAAAAGTACGGGCAAAAATGTTGCCGCTGAGTAATGATTTTGATTTAAAAAAAAAACTTGCAGTTTTTCGATTTTTTTTTTCAAATAGTGCTCATGAACAATGCTTGAAAAGAGATCTATCACTGAATGGGACTGCTCGATATTTGTCAGCGATCATTTCCGAAAATGAAATTCGATCGCTGACACACAGCGCCTATCACGATCGTCATTGCTTGGCGACGGTCTGTGAACGTAAACACGAAGACGAAACGAACGAAAAATGAGCAACACTCAAGCAGCCGCCCGAACGAGACACCTTGCTCTTTCTCTCATTTTTCGTCTCTCTCTTCCTTCTGTTTGCTGCTTGGTAGCAGATGTCATTTGAATACGATCATTGAAGAGTTGAACGGAATTTCGGTAGAATGTCAAAAGACCGTTCTCTGAGCGAATGTATTTCTAGAGGGAAGACAATGATTGTGTGAGTGACTTTGCGTAGCACTAATTCGTATGTGTGTGAAACGAATGAAAGTAGAATGTCAAAATCAGGTTGCCGTGGTGAAGGCGATTGGAGTGTTCTGTTGCTTAACACGAACAAAGTCGAAATTTCGTAAGAGCCGTAAGTTGCCGTTTAATCGAAAAGTTCAGAAAATTTCCTTAAATTTCGTCTATGAAACATTCATCGGAGTAACAGTATATTTGAACCTATTAAATGTTAGTCTTGATTCCAAAGATATCAACATATTTTTTTCGAAAAAATCTGGAATTTTCACAAATTGGTGTCTTCGGCAAAATTGTAGGTTGGTTGTAGGTAGAAAAATAGGATTTTTTGCCGATTTTTAAATATTTTTTTTAAACAAACATTAAACTTTCCAAAATCCATTGTTTTAAACTTTAGAAAAGTGATCAGTTGAAAATTCGTTAAAAAAAGTTAATTCACAAAAAAACCGTGTACCTTTTTTCTGAATGGTCCTCATCAAAACCAAACAAACTTTGTCGAAGACACCAAAACGATCAGAAATGTTTTCCAAAAGATATTTACCTGCCATTTGTATAGGAACAGTTGCCAGAATTGTATGGACTTGCATGAATAAACCAATGACATAAATAGCTTATTTGGTCATGTAAAAGGCTCCCAAATAGTTATAGCCAAATAATAATGAATTACTCAGAAAGTATTTGACAAGAAACCAACAAAGAAATCGGCCCATTTCTTCTCAAAAAAAGAAATCTAAGACAAGTTTCCGCGTGGTTTATGGATGGTCCAATATTAAAATTAATAATAATTTCATTACCATGATCTATGAGCAGAAAAAAAGTTATATATATAAACAAAAATAAATCGTGTAAATATTACTACCATTAACAGTACTGTCTCGGTTTTCCTTTAGTTTCACCACCAAAATCAGCTTAGACAGCAACCCTCCTCCACTCCCAACCATAAGGAGGGGGCGTCATTTCCCTTTAAGCACCATTTCCCGGTGGCCGAGGCGATTAGGGGCAAACATCTCCTGAAATGATAATTCCTCTCAACGCATCATCTAATTTCAAGATATCTGAGCGAGGTCGAAGTTCAGTGCTGACGAAGAGGACACACGGCCACGGTGTGAGGCTTCACCGAGTCCTGATCAAATGTGCACAAACACAATCATATGTCAGTTGGTTAGTTAGTTAGCCCTACTTCTGTTTGACTGAACAGTAGCAGAACGCTTGTTGATGTTGCAATTGTTGTTGTTGTTGTTGATGATGATTGTGGTAAACACACAAACACGGGAACATTCACACATCAGACACGTGTACTAATTTCCTTGACATCGAAATTGAGCTTTACGTCATACGGCCACGGTGATGGCCACTTTTGGTCTGGGCGAAACAGACATCAACATCATCACGGCATAACGGTAGGATTTGACGGTGAAGAGGATTAGCAGCACGATGTGAAACCGCTGTGGTAGCATGATGGAAGTATAAATCTTGAAATTTGCATATTTTGAAATGTGATTGTCATGACCTAATTATTTAAGCTTTTGAATTTACGGGATTTTGGTTTCAAGTTGTTGGATTAATTTCAAGGTGATTTGACATAAGATTTTACCAAAGTTAGCATCAAACCCAAGATTCAGATTCAGAAATGTCTACGATGTTAAAACCAATCACAGTCCTACGTACGACATCAACATCATGATCAATCGAATTTGAGTAATTAAATATTCCTTCTAATCCTATCTAGAACCTTATCCGCAACATCCGAGCTCATCCTGGAAACACTGCTCATCCATCACTAGCCCCGTGTATTCAGATGAGCCGCCTGCTGATGAGCTGTAGTTCTGTTCCACGATGATGACCTGTGCCTTTCTCTTCGGAGAATCCCCAAACACACTCACTCACTGTACTGATGATCCGGAGACACGTCAATTAATCATTCAACCACACACCACCACCACTCCACAAATGGTACCACGTGAGTTCAGTGTTGGCAGCTGCCGACTGAACTGTTGCAACTGTTTCGACTTGGAGTGTACGAAATACGGTGTGTCATTGTTATCCGAGCATTCGTTGGAGAAGGTTGTCTGATTCAACATGACTCGTCGCGTCCCGGCGCAAAACGCCGGCAATATCGCCCTACCTGCGGCTCAAGCAGGCAAAAAAGTGGGAATTTCCAAAAGGAAGGTTGAGGCCTCAACTGATGGCCAAAAACCGGGGATTTCCAAGAGGAAGGTGCTTTTGGAAGTGACATCGAACCGCAAAAAGACGAAAAAGAGCGACGGTACTGTACCCATGGATGAGGAGGAGGAGGAGAACTCTTCATCGCACGAGGAGCAGCTTTTGAAGAACAACAAGTTCGCTGGACTGCCTGACGAGGACCAGGTAGCGGAAGCAAAGGAGAATGAAGTGAAACAGCGAAAGGAGAAACTGCCTCCTTTTTATGTGCGGCAATCAGCAGCAACGATCGACTTTCGAGCGGGGCTGGTTGAACTCATCAAGTCTGGGAAAGTCCTAGGCAACATTCGTCTGTGTCAGGACGGATTTAAGGTGCTGGTGCAATCCAGGCAGCACTATCAACTGGTCAAGGATTACTTGGCCGAAAACGAGGCGGAGTACTTCACCCATGATGTCGCCATGGATAAGCCGTACAAAATCGTCGTCAGAGGTCTGTACGACATGCCAGTGGAGGAATTAGCTGCCGAGCTAAAAGTTTTGAAACTGGATGTGTTGGCCGTGCACAAAATGAGCCGACGCAACAAAGACATCAAGTACCGTGACCAGCTCTACCTGCTGCATTTGGCTAAGGGATCGACGACGCTTCCTGAGCTGAAGGCAATTCGAGCGGTTTTCAACATTATCGTGTCGTGGGAGCGATACCGACCAGTGCACCGTGACGTCACACAATGCTTCAACTGCCTGGGTTTCGGGCACGGAGGTAAGAACTGCCACCTGAAGCGTCGTTGCGCCAAATGTGGTACTGATGCGCACATCACATCCCAGTGCATCCAAGATTCGCTGGTGAAGTGCCTCAACTGCAACGGTGAGCACTCGTCAATCGACCGAAAGTGCCCCAAGAGAGCTGAGTTCGTGAAAATTCGGCAGCAAGCATCGACGAAGAATCAGCCTCAGCGTCGTAGAACTCCTCCAGCCCTGGTGGAGCAAAACTTTCCACCTCTTCAACCGCGACGCCAGGTCCCGAACTTGGCACCGTTACCGTTGGATCCCAGAAAGAGAGCTGAGATGATTCAACCGCGGCCGGGTTCCAGCCAGGAGCCGAGACCGTCACCACCGGGCTTCAGCCAGGAGCCAAGACCAACCCAAGAACCAGCAGTTGAGGAAAATGGTAATGAACGGCCCGAGCGGTTTAGGCTTTCAGGATTTTTGTGATATTTACTCCTAGAGTCAAAACAGATCAGTAAACTTCACTTATTTGTATATTACACTTTTTAAAGATTACATTTTTGCGGTAACACTTTCAACTTTTACGCGCACGATCACATCACTTTGCATTGAGATCTTCGTCGAACCAGTTCTCTACGTTGAAGCCAGACTTGTCCTCCAGACCTCTTCGCCGAGCCATGCCAGACCCGAACTCTGCTACGTCCCTGGTTGACTCCACGGCGGCTAAGTCCCGGCGGACTCTTCCCAGCGGCTAAGTCCCGGCGGACTCTTCACAGCGGCTAAGTCCCGGCGGACTCTTCACAGCGGCTAAGTCCCGGCGGACTCTTCACAGCGGCTAAGTCCCGGCGGACTCTTCACAGCGGCTAAGTCCCGGCGGACTGCGGCCTCCACCGCTAAGTCCGGCTGGACTGGGGCCTCTGCTACTGGTGGCTGCTGGCGGGTCCGGCTGGTCTGGGGCTTCTTCAGGATCTGGAACTGGACTGGGCTTGAACTGGCTGGAACTGACTGGAACTAACTGGAACTAACTGGAACTCCTCAAGAATTTTGGGGTTTTTATAGTCAGTCCCCGAAAACTCTACTAAATTTTGTTCTACTAAAAGTGGTCCGTTTCGATGAGAAGCATCGATGAACCTCATGAATTAAATTATGCAGACCTCTGCAATTCTTCATGACCTTCCGTATGGTGTAGTGAGTACACCTCAAAATCGGAAGTCATGGGTTCGAACCATTGTCGTGAAACTTTAAAATATGTTATTGGAATATCAAAATTATGTTCCTAAAACATTCTCAAAAATGTAAGTCAATAATGAGAAGGTCGAATTCTCCTTTGAACAAACATGCCCATGAATTTGGTTAAGCCACACCCTCAATTTCCCCTGTCGAATAACATCGCACATTCATAATTGAAAGCTTAACCATTTTTTTGATTGCCTAACAATTGGCGAAATTTAATAAAGGGCTTTTCAGGTGAGAATGACTCATGATCCACACCTGTACATAAGCTTAATTATTTGTCGCGCAACGCGAGTCGACGTGTAAAATTATTTATGCTTGCGTAAGCGCGCATGGTCAGAACTGTGGTGAGGATCGAAAATGGACAAATTTAATGATTTAAATTTGAGGTCGCTGCATTCCCCCACACTTACCAGCTAGATGTTTGTATTCTTGAAAAGCATTAAGAACATCTATCGAAAGTTATTTGTAGGTTGAAATAATATTCCCAAAGTTAATAATTTAAATTGTGTAAAAATTACTTTGCAAAAATTCATAAAAAGATACTTAAATGGCTGGCTTTAAAAAAATTGATTCAAAAAAAATTGGTTCGGTTAATCTCCCCCACACTTATCAGCTAGATGATCGTCTGAAAGAAATGATCATCTATGGAAAGAATATTGTCGGGTGTAGTGATCGCGCGGTTTACAATTTGTTCTTCTTGTGCTTTCTTGTAAATTGCTTTATAATTATAACTGTTCTTTTGATTTTTCTACTGTAAAATTATTTTCATTACTCTTTTGATCTTCTGTCCTGTTAAATTACTTGAATTACTGTTTTGAACTTCTCTTGTAAAATTATTTTCGTTGAAACTGATTTACATAAACTTGCATTTGAAATTAATTTTCATTATCTCTTCTAAAAAAAATCATTGCATTTTTTTTCACTGTAAGCAAAATTTGTTGTTGTTGTAGAACTTTGTTGATCGGCTGGTTGTTATCGTTGTCGTCTTCCATCAAAAATCGTCTCTATCGTGAGGCTATTCATTCCACAGTGACTTGGTCAATTGGTCAGTTTTCGAGGCTAAGGTGTTGAATTTCGTCGATTAGTGCAATTGTCGTTTCCATCATGAATTATGCTTCATAACCCAACTGTGAGTTGACTGTGGTCAATTTTGAGAGTGCATTGACTTCTCACTTGCTGAGTATTGTGAATTGTTTGTAAATCCAGTATTTTTTTTCCAATTGACTTTTCCAGTTGCTTTGTATCTTTGACAATCTCAAAATATTGACATCGGTTGATGTAATTCTTTTTTCAAATGTTTAAATGTTGTTTGTCCAAAATTGTCTTTTCGTGTAATTTGCAACTTTGGTTTTTGTGAATTAATGACATCGGATGATGTTATCATTTGTTTATCTTGAACTTCTCCTTTTCCATAGTTTCAGACGTGCAGTATGATCTCAACATTTTTTTTTTTTTGTTCCATAATTGATGTTTCGCATTTCAATCATCTTTACTTCGCATAATTCCTCATTTCGATTGGTAATTTGTTTTACGTGAATGTCTCGTTACTAGAATTGTGTCTTTATTCGACTTGATCCTCATTGATATGACCTTTTACAACTACATCAACACCGTTACCTGTCCAACCTCCCGCATGACTTTGCCACTCACCATCTTGCCATCACAAACTTCTGCATACGAACGCGTAGAACTTCTCAGCATACGAACGCGTCGATCATCCTTGTGTCTCTGCCATACTTCAGTTTTTTAGTTTTGTTTCTCCCACACAAATTTCTTACTTGTTTTCTTCGCATGAATACTATTTTATAATTTTCAGGAATCTATCATTTAATTTTTGTGCAAAATTGAAATTAAAATTTACTTACAATTTTATAAATCTTGTTGATATTTTTATATAAAATCAGTTCTATTATTTTTAATACAAAAAGAAATCAGTTCTAATTGACTATTATTTTTATACTTGAATAAAAAAAAATTTCTCTATAAAGTTTTTCATTGATCTATACATCCTATCATCTTGTCATTGCAATACTGCGTATGTTAAAATATCCATTCTGTTCTTCCAACTTTTTATGAAATCTGTACATCACTTTGTGTTTTCAAATTTGTCAAACCCATTAAATTAATTTGTTTATTTGAGCAATTCACAATAAATGCTGAATTTGCAAGATAATTAGTAGGTTCAATTATCATTCTAATGATAACGATCTGATTTTTTCCTATGAATTTTATCAGTTTAAAGGTGTTTTTCCCTTGAAGCATTATTTTATCCCTTGATTTTCCCCTTGAAGCGTTATTTATCCATTCCCTTTAATTTTCATTTGACTATCCCCGTAAAGTGCAAATGTTTTGAAATGTTTTTAACTTATTGAATCCCCCCATGGATTACAACTGTTTGAAGCTTTATTCGACATAAAACTCTCCCCATAGAGTACAATTGTCTACTTTTTTAATCCCTTTGGCGTTGCTTTATCAGTTTATGTATCCCTCGATCGGAACTTTTACCGTCCTTTTCGATCTTTTTAGATTCCCCACGATATACTCACAAATTTTACCCTTCCTTGAGCTGAATTCCATATTCGTCCTTGCAAGCGTCCTTGCTGATATTGTTGTCTTCTTGATCGTCTTCCAATGGTTTCCTGTAAATCCTTCGTATTAGCGTATAAAAAGTCTGAAAATAAATTCTTAATACTTTGTTAAGTAAATTATAAAACACATGTTTACATTCAACAATCATTCTGGGTGGCCTTCCCTTGTCCAATTATTCTCACACACATTCTTACTTGCATACATGTTGTTTTGGAACATTTAATAATCATACTATCTTCATTTGCTTGTCGATGAAATTTAATTATTGCTTAGTCAAGGTATATTTTTTTTTATTTAAAAATGCGTCATTGTTCTTCTTCACCCTGTTATCCCATTTCAGCTCAATTTATTATATTCCCAAATATTGCAACCCAACAGCTTCTTAATTGTTTTAACGTGTTTTATCACTGCTTCATTGTTATGTTTATATTTGATCATTATCGCTTCACGTGTTTTTCAAAAAAAAATATGTATAAACTCAGTACTGGTATTTTTCTTAATCTGTTTCTTGTTTAAACCCCATCAATTCAATCATTTATAAAAATTATCTTTCATCCCCAATTCATAACATGCTTGTTTGCGCATTTTTTTTTGATAATAATCATTCATATTTTGTTTAACTCAACATTAATTCATTTATCATATCAAATCAATCATATATTCTTTTTTCATGTTTATTTTTCTATATAAAAAATCAGTATTTGTAACACATTTGTTTGATTCATTTAGTTCTCTTGATAACAATCGTTTTTTTCTAATTCATCAATCATATCAATTCAATAAGTTTTTTTTTATTATTATTTTTATTTTTGTTCAATATACACAAATAATCCCGTGTGTTAAAAATAAATATTTTCATTCCTTGTAGGCTTTTGATATTAATCGTTTATGATACTATGTCATTCATTGCATAAATCGCTTATTTTTTCTTTATTTTAATTGTACTGTAATTGTCATTTCAAAATATTTTTCTTGTATTGGAGCATTTAATTTTAAATTTAAATTATATTAAATGTATACTGTTAAAAAAAAATATTAAATGTATTTTAATACGGGTACATTGTGAACTATCATTTAGTGTTATGTTAATCATTATATTTTCTAAGTCTATTATTATGTACATTTTCAAATTTGTTTCCATTTTTAATAGTGGTCGTTTGATCGCTGTTAAATTTAACGATATCGTAAGGGCCTCGCCACTTATTTTGTAACTTTTGACCAATTCCTGTTTGTACCATTTGTACCAAAACTCTATCTCCCCACATTGGTACCCAATCATTTGTCTTTTTGTCATAAATTTCCTTTCTCTTTTCTTTTGACAATATTAAGTTGTTTCTAGCAGTTTCATGAGCATCCTTGAATATATCTTTCATTGAACAAATATAGTCGTCATAATTTAAATCTGAATCATTGATTTTATAAATTGTGCTTGGTATAGTAGCTTTTCTTCCATACAAAAGTTCATAGGGAGAATATCCAGTTGATGAATTTTCTGTAGTGTTGTATTCAAACATAAAATATGGTATTAATTCATCCCAACATTGTTGATCTTTGCCAATAAAATTTCGTAAATAAACTTTCAACTCTCTATTTGATCTCTCTACTAAATTAGCTTGAGGATGATATGCACTTGTAACGATCTTTTTAATGTGTAATATTTTGCATGTATGTTGCAATAATTTGCTTACAAAGTTTGTACCTCGATCGGTTACAACTTCTTTAGGAGCACCAAATTTACAAACAAAGTTTTCAACAAAAGTTCTAGCAACTGTTGCACTTTCTTGGTTTTCCATGGGAGCTACAATCAAAAATCTTGTCAAATCATCTTGTATCACAAGTCCACAATTGTTTCCATTATTAGAAATTGGTAACATAACCACATCCATATAAATTTTATCAAAGGGTTCATACGATGTTGTCGTAATTTTCATTGGCATCTTATTTGCTGGCCATATTTTATTCTTTTGACAAGAATCACATTGCTTTACATAATTCAAAACATCTCTTCGCATATTTTCCCATGTAAATAGAGGACTCATTCTTTTAATCATTCGTTTACCTCCAACATGACCACCCAACGGTGCGTCGTGAAAATCTTTGAGCACTTGATCTCTGTCTTCTGGCTTTACATAAATTCGTTCATTTTCTGTTGCATAAAGTGTAAATGACTTTGAAAGTTTCATTGCAAAACATCGTAATAAGTTTAGTTCCAACTCTGTTTTAAATATTCTATGAGAAATAATTTGTATAACTGATGCATCTTTAGCAAAATCAGGATAATCTTTAAAGCTTTTAAATAAACCATCGAAAAATTCTTCATTCTTAACTGCTGAACGATATGTTCCATTCAAAATTAAACCCCAAATTTTCTTTTGCGGGAATACAAAGATATTTTCATTGGTGTAATCCTTCATACCATGTGGAAGGTCAATGTATTTACTCAATTCTTTGTGTACCGTAACACTGTTTAATATCATAAATGTAGCTTCGGCTTGTTCAAATGGTATAATATTTTTAGAAAATTTTAAAACGTTAAAATCGATATCTGTATCTTGGAAATCCTTGTAAGTAAATGTTTTATCGTTGTTTTTGTCGTCATTATCTAAATTTATGTCAATGTTTTGAAGTCCATTCATATTATTATTCCAATTAGCATTGTTTCTAGATGAATTCTGTCTGTTTGGAGTATTTGGTGAGATTTGATTATCTGAAATATTTTGTCTATTTTGTTTTGCTTGTTGACGAGTTGTAATTGCTACTAATTTTGATGCTTGTTTATTATCTGCATGATCTTCATCATTATTTAAACGTGAGAGAAAATCTGCCACTACATTTTCCTTTCCTTGCTTGTAACGTATTTCACATCCAATGCCTTGGATTTTCAAACGAAGTTTTGTTAAAGTTGGTGAAGTTTCCTTCAAATGCCATAGAGCTACCAACGGTCTATGATCTGTGTAAACAATAAAATCTTGGTTATAAATAAAATGTTTGAAGTGGTCTACTGCCCAAACAATAGCAAGTAGTTCCTTCTCAATAGTAAAATAGTTTCTTTCAGCCCCGATAAGCGCACGACTTGCGTAAGCGATGGGGTGATCATTTGACTTCTCATTAGTAAGAACTGCTCCGATAGCATAATCGCTAGCATCAGTTGTCAAAACAAATTTGTCATTATAGTTCGGTCTAACTAAAACTGGTTCTGAAATTAAATAGTTTTTTAATTCTTCAAAAGCATTTTCACATTCTTCTGTCCAAATAAATTTCACATTTTTCTTTAGTAATGCATTAAGTGGCTTACGTTTATCTGCAATGTTTGGAATAAATTTTCCATAAAAATTAACAGTTCCCAAAAATGATCTCACATTTTTAAATTTTGGTATAACTTTTGTTTACTCACCCTGAACTGCCAGATTTCCATGGTCGTCTTCTTGGGTGTTCGATGCGGCTGAATTTCGTCTCCAGTTGATCCAGATGATCTCGTCATTGTTGAATCCCTAGTGTTGTCCATCGTTGGCCGGTTTTGAAATTTTCGATGCTTCTGCCTTTGGTCGAGCCCGTTTTGGTTCCATCTCGTACTGCTGCACATTTGCTTCCAACTTAGAACTCCTCACATAACATTTTCTTCAATTTAACGTTTTTTTTTTTTTTACTATTTTAACTGTTTGTTACTTCGCGACATCATTTTGTTCATTAACTGCACACATAGTCACATTTTCAACTCTCGGTTTTGTCCAATCATAATGGCGTGTCCAAACACACACAGCGTTGCTTTCCGCTAGTCACCACCTGAACGGCCTGAGCGGTTTAGGCTTTCAGGATTTTTGTGATATTTACTCCTAGAGTCAAAACAGATCAGTAAACTTCACTTATTTGTATATTACACTTTTTAAAGATTACATTTTTGCGGTAACACTTTCAACTTTTACGCGCACGATCACATCACTTTGCATTGAGATCTTCGTCGAACCAGTTCTCTACGTTGAAGCCAGACTTGTCCTCCAGACCTCTTCGCCGAGCCATGCCAGACCCGAACTCTGCTACGTCCCTGGTTGACTCCACGGCGGCTAAGTCCCGGCGGACTCTTCCCAGCGGCTAAGTCCCGGCGGACTCTTCACAGCGGCTAAGTCCCGGCGGACTCTTCACAGCGGCTAAGTCCCGGCGGACTCTTCACAGCGGCTAAGTCCCGGCGGACTCTTCACAGCGGCTAAGTCCCGGCGGACTGCGGCCTCCACCGCTAAGTCCGGCTGGACTGGGGCCTCTGCTACTGGTGGCTGCTGGCGGGTCCGGCTGGTCTGGGGCTTCTTCAGGATCTGGAACTGGACTGGGCTTGAACTGGCTGGAACTGACTGGAACTAACTGGAACTAACTGGAACTCCTCAAGAATTTTGGGGTTTTTATAGTCAGTCCCCGAAAACTCTACTAAATTTTGTTCTACTAAAAGTGGTCCGTTTCGATGAGAAGCATCGATGAACCTCATGAATTAAATTATGCAGACCTCTGCAATTCTTCATGACCTTCCGTATGGTGTAGTGAGTACACCTCAAAATCGGAAGTCATGGGTTCGAACCATTGTCGTGAAACTTTAAAATATGTTATTGGAATATCAAAATTATGTTCCTAAAACATTCTCAAAAATGTAAGTCAATAATGAGAAGGTCGAATTCTCCTTTGAACAAACATGCCCATGAATTTGGTTAAGCCACACCCTCAATTTCCCCTGTCGAATAACATCGCACATTCATAATTGAAAGCTTAACCATTTTTTTGATTGCCTAACAATTGGCGAAATTTAATAAAGGGCTTTTCAGGTGAGAATGACTCATGATCCACACCTGTACATAAGCTTAATTATTTGTCGCGCAACGCGAGTCGACGTGTAAAATTATTTATGCTTGCGTAAGCGCGCATGGTCAGAACTGTGGTGAGGATCGAAAATGGACAAATTTAATGATTTAAATTTGAGGTCGCTGCAGTAATGATCTTTACACCTCAACCGAACTCCTCAATATTTTCAAACAGATGTCCGCTGCACTGCGTGGATGCAAAACCAAGACCCAGCAGATTGAAGTGCTGACCTCGTTCGTCATCCAGTATGGATCGTAGGTCCCTCAAGATGCTGAATTGGAACGCTTGCTCCATTAGGAGGAAGAACTTAGAGCTGGTGGATTTTCTTCGCGAGAAGGAGATCGACGTAGCTGCCATCACGGAAACTCATCTGAAGCCCGGTGAAAAAGTTTATCTGCAAAACTACAAGATCGCGACGCAGCTCGACAGGACCACCTCTGGAGGAGGAGGTGTGCTTGTCGCTGTTCATCGTGATCTCAAGCCACGCCGGCTGCCACACTTCAAGCTGGACATCATCGAGGCCGTTGGGGTGGAAATTCTCACTTCTGTTGGCCCAGTACTCTTCATTGCTGCATACTGCCCACGTCAGGTGAATTCCAGAGATGGTTCAGCAGCAAAACTGAAGAGCGATATCCAGAAGCTGACACGGCGGAGTGCAAAATACATCATCGCTGGTGACCTCAACGCGAAGCATGAAGTTTGGGGCAACAGCAGGAGGAATCGGAACGGAGTGATTCTGCACAGCATGAGCATGAGCATGAGCATGGTTGACTGCCAATGAGCTGCTACTCCGTTATTGACAGATCAGCTGAAGTTACACAATGAACCAACAGATGATTAGTGGGAGCTAATCATCCTCACTGTATAACCCCTGAAGATCTCTGCTTCAAGTCAATACCGGCGCCCCCCCAAGGAGATGCAGTTCAACAAAGGTAGGAATGTTAGTCCGATAGTTGAAGTTGCAGACTCATCAGACACAGAGTTTGTCGCTCTATACCTGTTGACACCGCATGAGACCGTTGAATCCACAGCATCTCCTTCAAGCATCACGGGAAGTGGGGGAATTGTGTTAGTAGGGGAAGGAAAGGGAAGGTCAGGATTCATCTTGGTAGATGATATGACCAGAAAGTGAAACATAATCGTTGCCTTCCGAGCTACGACGCTATAAGAAGGACTTTTCACATCTTACCGCCGGCGTGCCATCCGAGCAACGATGCTATGGGAAGGACTTTCAAAATTAAATGTTATTGTATTTATCGATTTATTCGGCGACGTGCAATTTTGAATAGATCAGGGAAACATAATCGTTGCCTTCCGAGCTACGACGCTATGAGAAGGACTTATCAATTCCTCAATCGCGATTTTTCACATCTACCGCCGTCGTGCCATCCGAGCAACGATGCTATGGGAAGGACTTTCAAAATTAAATGTTATTGTATTTATCGATTTATTCGGCGACGTGCAATTTTGAATAGATCAGGGAAACATAATCGTTGCCTTCCGAGCTACGACGCTATGAGAAGGACTTATCAATTCCTCAATCGCGATTTTTCACATCTACCGCCGTCGTGCCATCCGAGCAACGATGCTATGGGAAGGACTTTCAAAATTAAATGTTATTGTATTTATCGATTTATTCGGCGACGTGCAATTTTAAATAGATCAGGGAAACATAATCGTTGCCTTCCGAGCTACGACGCTATGAGAAGGACTTATCAATTCCTCAATCGCGATTTTTCACATCTACCGCCGTCGTGCCATCCGAGCAACGATGCCATGGGAAGGGCTTCCAAAACTAAATCAAGGTGAATATACACACGACGACGTGAATCCCTTTTTCAATGAAATCCAGAAATCTCCACCACTTTCTCGCGGATTCTCGTTCGCAACGTCACACACCGATCCCCCCGACGAACACCACACGACTGATGGCCCAACTTCTAAGGCCTCGACGCGAACTTCTTTTCAATGGTTCCAGAATCTTCCACCACTTTCTCGCGGATTATCGCGCGCGACGTCATACACCGATCCCCCCGACGAACACCACACGACTAATGGCCCAACTTCCAAGGCCTTGACGCGAACTTCTTTTCAATGATTCCAGAATCTTCCACCACTTTCTCGCGGATTCTCGCGCGCGACTTCACACACCGATCCCCCCGACGAACACCACACGACTGAAGGCCCAACTTCTAAGGCCTCGACGCGAACTTCTTTTCAATGGTTCCAGAATCTTCCACAACTTTCTCGCGGATTCTCGCGCGCGACGTCATACACCGATCCCCCCGACGAACACCACACGACTAATGGCCCAACTTCCAAGGCCTTGACGCGAACTTCTTTTCAATGATTCCAGAATCTTCCACCACTTTCTCGCGGATTCTCGCGCGCGACTTCACACACCGATCCCCCCGACGAACACCACACGACTGATGGCCCAACTTCTAAGGCCTCGACGCGAACTTCTTTTCAATGATTCCAGAATCTTCCACCACTTTCTCGCGGATTCTCGCGCGCGACTTCACACACCGATCCCCCCGACGAACACCACACGACTCGGAACGGAGTGATTCTGCACAACGATCTGCAAAACGGATACTACAACGTTGTGAGTCCAGATCGTCCAACGAGGGTGGCTCGGTCTGGGAATCACTCAATCATCGACTTCTTCATTACCAATATGGCTGAGAACGTGGCTCATCCTGAGGTGTTTGAAGAGCTGAGTTCTGATCACTATCCGGTGGTTGTGGAGGTTGGAGCTTCCGTTACTCCGCAGCGGCAACCAACCCGGAAAGATTACCACAACGTTGATTGGCAGCAGTTTCAGCAAGTGGTCGACAGCAACATCGACTATGATCAACACCCTGAAACTTCTGCCGATATTGATCGTTCGCTGGAGGTGATCCAGCAGGCTATCAACCAAGCAGAGGCTGCCAACGTTCGGGAGGTTCCTGTTAATTTTAAGGTAACTGATATTGACGTAGATACTAAATACTTGATAAGACTTAGGAATGTTTATAGGAGACAATATCAACGGACTGGGGACTATGACAAAAAGATTTCAGTGAACAATTTGAACAAAATCATACAAGACCGACTTGACAATATCAGAAATCAAGAATTTTCAAAACATGTAAGCCAGCTTGGGAATTATTCAAAACCATTTTGGAAACTTTCTAAAGTTCTTAAAAACAAACCAAAACCTATTCCTCCTCTTATTGTTGAGGATTCTCCCTTGATTACATCCGAGGAAAAGGCAAATGCACTTGGGCTTCATTTTGTTAGTTCTCATAATCTTGGCGCTTCCATGACCAGCCGTAAAGAAACATCAGTTGCCAATAGTATTTCAACAATTAATAACTCTACCTTTGAATTTCCTGCAGATTCCCATGTTTCTGGTGAGGAAGTCAAAGTTGCAGTAAAACAAATGAAAAATATGAAAGCTCCTGGCTTTGATAACATTTTTAATATAGTGTTGAAAAAACAGAGTGATCAGTTCTTTCAACATCTAGCCAATATTTTCAATAAATGTTTGCAACTTGGTTACTTCCCCAACAATTGGAAACTGGGCAAAGTCATACCAATTTTGAAGCCTCAAAAAGATCCAACATCGCCAACAAGTTATCGTCCCATTAGTCTTTTGAGTAGTCTGTCCAAACTCTTTGAGAAGGTCATCTATTCAAGGCTTTTGGATTTTACCAACGATAATAATATAATTTTGAATGAACAGTTTGGCTTCCGTAAGGGACATAATACTGCTCATCAGCTTACGAGAGTAACTAAAATCATCAAGCAGAACAAGCTTGAGTCTAAATCAACTGCTATGGCTTTGTTGGATGTTGAGAAGGCTTTTGACAATGTTTGGCATGATGGTTTGATACATAAACTGTATTTGTACGGTTTTCCAATGTATCTAATCAAAATTATCCAGCACTATCTTTCGGAGAGATCGTTCAGGGTTTTTCTGAATGGGATTGCTTCTGGATTATTCAACATTGATGCTGGGGTTCCCCAAGGAAGTATTCTTGGCCCACTTCTGTACAATATTTTTACATCTGATTTGCCTACTCTTCCTGGTAATGGTGTGTTGTCACTTTTTGCTGATGACACTGCTGTTATTTATAAGGGTAAAATAACCAGATATTTAGTTGGCCGTCTTCAGAAGGGTCTTGACGTTCTTTCCGAATACTTTGGCGACTGGAAAATACGCATAAATGCAGCCAAAACTCAAACCATCATTTTTCCACTTTCCAAATCGGCCAGATTTGCCCCAAAGGATGATGTTTTGATAAAAATGAATGATGTTTCGATACCCTGGTCAAAGGAAGTTGTCTACTTAGGTCTCATACTTGACTCGAAACTTTTGTTTCGGCAGCATGTAGACAAAATATTGAATAAGTGCAGCATTCTCATCAGGTGCTTGTACCCTTTAATTAACAGAAAATCAAAGCTTTCGTTGAAAAATAAGCTAGCAGTTTACAAACAAATAATTTACCCCGTTATTGAGTATGCAGTACCTGTTTGGGAGTGTTGCGCTAGAACTCATAAATTGAAGCTCCAGCGTGTCCAAAACAAGGTACTCAAAATGGTTTTGAATGTTCCTGGCTGGACAAGATCAAGTGAGGTTCATGGATTAGCAGAAGTAAAAATGTTGGATCAGAAGATTCAAGAAAAATGTTTGAAATTCAGGGAAAAATGTTCTATTTCTGAATACCCCTTGATTCAAGGATTGGTTTAGTTTATTGTAAGTTTAAGTTAGTTTTAGGTTAGGTTATGTTTTCTTAAAAAAATTTTTCCTCGTTGTACCTAGTGTTACAAAAATGATAAATCATATACTTTTAAAGTTATGAAAACGAACAGTGTTTAAATCACGAAAAGCAAACTAAAGCTGAAGAGCCACAGCTGACCACTTATTATGTAAACCAAATGTAATTATTATAAGAAAGATTCAATAAAGTATAATTAATTCAAAAAAAAAAAAAAAAAATACGGTGTGTGTGATCAAAGGGACATCAAACCACGCGTCGGCTTGGCGTTTGTCACCGGTCATTTTGGAGACCCCAGCTCCAGGATCAGGAAGAGTAAATGAGTGTTGAACACGACGGACGTGCGGGACTCATTGGTCAACTTGGTATTCGGGGGGAGACCCCGCCTTTGATAAATGACTTTTCGGACACAATGAATAATTCGCATAATGGTGTCGGATACGTCCCGGAGGCAGAGAGAAGACCGGGGAAGTTAATGCCTCCTAATACGACATGGCAGTCGGTTTGGGTTTTGTGGCTGTGGCACAAGGCACTTGGCCGTCATCAGGAAGTTATCCAATCAACGCAACAGCACAAACAGCTGCTGGGAGTGTATAGGAGATTGCGGTGGTCAATGTTTAGTAGCGCGTTCAGCGATCTGGAGAGACCTGCGGAGATCAACCCAAACTTGTTTGTCCTTTCCGGAACCACTCCGAGTAGAATAGTTGAGGTTGGACCTTAACGTGTTAGGATCAGGAGCGTACAAATTGTTAGCAGCTGACCGAAATCGGAGATGGATTTTATTTTTTAATTTTTGGTTTAAACTTTTTGGGACCATGTTTCCATATTATTTTGTAAGCTGTTTATTAGGGTCACAATAAACAATCGACCTCTGTTACTTAACCTCTGTTGAATTACTGTGAAGTTGGCGAAAAAAATCATTTCATGCTAAAACGTCTTCTTTAAATCGCTAATAACTCGTCAGGGTTAACTTGGATCGTTTTGCGAATTTCGACAAATTTGTTTGTCATTAAATTTTACATAATAAACTCACACATGTCAATGATTCGACCGATTTAACGCCAATTGCTTTTCTTCATACATTTTTGCAAATTTTCCCATACAAACTTCAACGACAAAAAGTGACCCTTAAACCTTAACCAATTTGCAAACAGCAACTTATTTTCAACTAAAGAAGCGAGCCAGGGTATTTTCCAAAAAACAACCCTATTTTTTCACATTAATACAAACAAAATTTCGCTTCGTTTGATACTCATATTGCATATTTTTAAAATTAGAGGTTTTTCGAAAAAATGCGGTAATTTGTCAAAATTATAGTATTTAAAAAACTCTAATAAAGTGAAAAAAGCATACAAAATTTCGCTTCGTTTGTTACCCATATTGCAAATTTTGTAAATTTGAGTATTTTCGAAAAAACGGTAATTTGTAAAATTTAAGTATTTCCAAAAAGCTCTAATAAAGCGAAAAAACCATTCAACATTTCACACCGTTTGATACCCATATTGCAAATTATGAACATTTAAAAAAATACGAGATTTTGTGAACAATTCTGAGTACATATTTTACTATGAAACTTTTGAAGTAAATTAACTTTTTTCACAAATAAACCATTTTCAAAAATCTTTATTTTTGAATTTTCTAAATTATGTTGAACGACAATATGTACTAGCGGAAAAATCCGTAAGTTTGAGCCATAGAGAAGTATAGAAAAGAATGCCGCTTAGTTGTTATAAAGAAAAAAAATGATGTTCTTTGAAAAAAATATGAATTCCAGTAAAAAAAATTGATTTCAGTATTAAATGTAAAACTAAAATTGCAATCGAAATATTTTTTAATAAATTGCGCTGTTTTTTTTATTCAATATAGTCACATAAATTTTTTTACTCAAAAATTCCTGTTTTTCGTTTTTTAAATAGTGTTCATGATTGTCAATACCTGATTTTTTTAAGGTTCAGAAAATTTTCCACACAATTGAAGATTAGACCTCTGATTGCTGAAATACAGCGAATGAAAAGATAATTTGTAATTTAATATGGTTGCCAATATTGCGGATAAAAAAAATTAAGATGTAGTTCTTTTTCGTGAAAAATCCGGCTAACAATTTTAGTAAACTCTCCCAGAAATTTGAATTTTATTTGCCTTAATGTTATATCTGAGTATTCTAGAATCTGTATCCTAAAAACAAATTTTTCGATAAATTTGGTGTCTTTGGCAAAATTGATTTTTTATTTTTATATTTTCAAGATAATTTTTGAACAAAAACAAAAACCCAGCAAGGGAAATGAATATTTAGCAGTGTTCCCATTTTCTTTGAAAAAATCTTAAAATTAAGATAACTTCGAAAAAAAAAAACGGTCTAAAAATCTCAATTCATTGTTAGGTACAAAATCGGATTCAAAATAAAAAAAAACTCATTACACTAATTTAGATTAAGTAAAGCATTTTCCAGGCAAAACTAGGAAATTAGGAAAAAAAATCAAAATCTTTTTCAATTTTTGTTCAGTTTTTTTTTCTTTCGTTATGTTCAGAAATCAAAAAAAAAATCTTAATAATTAGGTCTGAGAAACTTTGAAGGTTGGACCCCCTCCCCCCCCCCCCCTCCCACCACTCTATCATTATCTCTCTCTCTCTCTCTCTCTCTCTCTCTCTCTCTCTCTACCTTTCAGATTTTCTTATTTTTTAAATTCAAGACTTAAGATGGAAACCCAGAGGTCTAATCTTCTTTGGTTGACAGTTCTGGACATCATTTCAATCATTTATCATGTATCAAAAGGAATCATGATAAATGATGTACCGTCATCAGGGGTGACATTGGGTCTGGGGGTGAGATTGGGTCATACAAATTTCAGCTTTTTTGTGTGACCCAATCTCACCTCCTGATCCAATGTCACCCCTGACAACGGTATATTTGCATTAGAATAATTGGAAATTGACATGTTTTTCATTGTAAATGTTTTCAATTGCATAATTTGGCAATAATAACCGTGTAAAATTACATAAAAAATAATGTAAATTTTAAACATCGAAAAAATTTTGCTCCGCTGAATTTGAAGTTCGTTTCCAATATCGAATTTCAGATCCGATGCTCCGTTTCCATTATCGAATTTCAAATCCAACGGACCACCAGCAGTTTTTAAGAAAACTTATAATTTTTCCGAGGCACACTGCTGAACACATTAAATTTAGCGATTCAATTGGATTACAATTTTACATTTCGTAGAATTACATGAAAAACACGCTTTACATGACATGGAAATTTACATACAATAATAATAAGATTAAAGAAACATGGCTCAAAATTTGTTTTTTTTTTTTCTTTGAATCTTCAATTCCCCCTAAACGTCACTGCCCATGGCCACAAAGCCGCTGCAGCGTCTCACGGTTGTCCTTCCGACCGGCGGTTTTCACAACAACGAGGAATGTTCCTGACATCCGCTCACTATAGCTGGGAGAAGATGTGTTTCATTAATTATAAAACCACTGAGTGGGCCTGTCTCGTCACGAGTGCTTGATTAGGACTCCAATCCCAGTCTCCCATTCATTCGGTGCAGCCAAGCTTCATAATTAGCGAAATTTGCCTCGTTCCGAGGCCGTTCCAAGGTCCGCTCCGTACGAAACGGAACCGGAAAGGCACCATCCGACCGTTCAAAGGCCGGTAAGTTATGTGTGAGTTGTGCTTTTGAACTGCCCCTGTTTTGCCCCGAGTGGGGATGACTCGACGACAAGCAGTTTAAGGTGTGCAAGGCCACGTTTTGGCGAAAAGGCAGGTTTGTTATAATCAGACGAATCTAGGCGCTGAAGTCGACTGCTCAAGTCAAGGTAGAGCGTACGGAAGCAAAATGATGATAATCGTTGCTATTATTGCTTTAATTGAGTTGCCATAATTCACACTGGCGACGGGGGTTTCAGGGTAGAGTGAGTTGAAAATTATAGTCCTCCTGCTGGCTTGGGCAGCAATGATGATGAGAGGTGTAGAGTTACTGGGTTTCTGGCGAGACCTTAATTGCACTAGATAAGGCTTTTATGCGAAATTAGAATTTTAGGAGCTGATTTTTAAAGCGCAACTTTTAATAGCTTTTAGTTTGTAACTCTTCGCTTGTGTGCTCACTTGGACACGCTTTATCTTTTTACCGAAATGATGTTTTAACGGAACATAAAAATGATTATTCAAAATTACCAACGAAAAAGAACGAATTTTTGAAATGTAAGTGGGCCAAACTATCTGGTCATTCTTATTATAAGCTTTGTTTCAGAAATTGAGAATGCAAGTTTTTATTTGTTATATTTTTTAAAATGAAATGTATGCACCACAAATAATAATTTTTGAACTGTAAATCTAGACTAACATTCCAAAAGGGCCAAACATTCAATATTACGTCCCTTTGAAATGTTAGTCTTGATTTAAAAAAGTTTAAAATATTGTTTTCGGAAAGATCGGAAAATTTCACGAATGTTTCATATTTTAACATTAAAAAACGAACTATTAGTTGCTGAGATAACGACATTAGAAAATGGTGGGTTGTTTGGGTGAGACTTAGAAAACACCAATTTTCCTATTTTTAAACCTTTGCATGGCAGTATCTCAGCCAATGCTTGAAAACGGGATCTATCACTGAACGAGACTGCTCGATATTCGATAGAACTTTCTGTCAGCGATCATTTCCCAAAACGATATTTGATCGCTGACACACAACGCCTATCATGACCGTCATTGCTTGGCGACGGTCGATGAACGTAAACACGAAGACGAAACGAACGAAAAATGAGCACCACTCAAGCAGCCGCCCGAACGAGACAACGTGCTCTTTTTCTTTCTCTCGTTTTTGTCTCTCTCTTCCTAGTGTATCCTGCGTGGTGACAGGAATCATATGATTGCTATAATTGGAGAGATGATCGGAATCTCGGTAGAATGTCAAACGACCGCTCTCTTAGCGATTTTTCTCCTGGAGGGAAGTCAATGATTGTGTGAGTGACTTTGCGTAGCAGTCATTCTTTTGTGTGTGAAACGAACGAAATTAGAATGTAAAAATCAGGTTGTCGTGATGAAGACGATTGGAGTGTTCTGTCAGCTACCATAAACAAAGTCGAAAGGAGAATGGGCAAATTTGTTTGGGAGCTGGTCCAAGGTTGTACACGAATGGGAGAAACTTTATTCGAAAGATCTCGCCAAGACATGAAAAAAAGTCTTCTGGACGAACTCTCTAAACCCCGGGGTTCAAAAGTTACAAGTTGTTGAAGTTTGAGTATTTTGGGTTAAAATGTACAAAAAAACTTTTTTTTTATATTTCTAAAATCACTTATAAAATCCTTATTTCATTATGGATTTCGATCATCTTGACTTCATTCGACGCGTATCAGCAAAAACAATAAGTTCTGATATGTTTTAGCATGATTGAAACATGACTTCTCTTGTCTTTATCCGTTTGAACCGTTTGTGTAAGAGGCATACCATAGAAACATGTTTTGTTTTGTTTGGAGGGAAAAGCCCGTTTGAGTGGATCGCCAACCGATGGGTCCTTCTCAAATAGGCACAAAACCTCTTTTTTTTATTGTCAACAGATTTACAGTCCAAATGACAAAAAGGCTTTTTACATAATTACTTAAACTAACCTATTGAGCTAACGAAAATTACATACAATATAAATAAATAAATAAATAAATAAATAAATAAATAAATAAATAAGCTACAAGTGTAAACCTAAACTAGAGGGTTAAGGGGTCGGGGATTTTCTTCTCGGAGAAACGTCAAGAATTTAAGTTTTTGAACAGGACGAGACAAATTAAAATCGAAAGACGAGTAGCACCGATTGAAGACTCTGCACATGCTGGAGAATGGTTCATTGAAGGCGTAATTGGTGCGAGCAAAGGGTAGGGTCAGAAAGGCAAATGAGCGAAGTGTTCGCCGGCGAATGTTGATGTTGAGTTGTCCGACCAAGTAAGGACAATCAATGTTGGATCTCAACAGATCAGAAACAAACACGGTTTTCGCTAAATCTCTCCTGACAGACAAAAAATCAAGATGAAGGAAATCACATCGACTGGCATAATCCAAAGATTGATTGGGAGAGTACCGCAATGCGAATCGAGTGAATTTGCGTTGAACAGCTTCAATTCGATTTATCTCGTTAGCATAAAATGGCGCCCAGACGATAGAACCGTATTCCAAGGTGGATCTGACTAGTGAACAATATAAAGTTTTTAAACATTGAATATCTCGGAAGTACTTAGTCATTCTGAAGATCATACCGAGCAGTTTGGATGCCTTAGAAGTCATGTAAGCCACATGATCCTTAAATGAAAGTTCTGCGTCAAGCATGACACCCAAATCTTTGACACAACGATCACGTTTTAAAGAGTTTTCAAATAGTGTGTAGTCGAAGCAGACCGGCGACCTCTTCCGTGAAAACGTTATAACTGAACATTTAGTGGGGTTTAACACCATTTGGTTCAGCTGACACCAATCGGAGAAAACGTTGGTTTGCTGTTGAAGGAAGCGACAGTCTGAGGGTTTCTTGATGATAGTGAACAGTTTGAAATCGTCAGCATAAGAAAGTTTCGAGCACCGAAGTTGATAGTTGACATCGTTGATATAGAGCAGGAATATAAATGGACCTAAGTGGCTGCCCTGAGGTACCCGGATGTCACAAGGAATGGCGATGAAAGGCAATCCGCGATTTTTACCTGCATCGATCTTCCGGTTAGGTAGGAGTAAACCCAGTCAATGAAAGTCCCGTGTAAGCCAATACGTCGAAGTTTTGCGATTGCGATTCGATGATCGATCTTGTCGAAAGCTGCAGAGAGGTCGGTGTAGACCGCATCGACCTGGTACCCACTTTGGATTGCTCGTTGTATTGTGGAAACATAAGTCACAAGGTTTGTGTTAGTTGACCGTTTGGGGAGAAATCCGTGCTGGTCGTAAGCAATGCCCGAAGAATAGTTATGCAGAAAAAAGTTAAGCACGATAACCTCGAAAAGTTTAGACATGGCACAGAGGGCTGCAATTCCGCGGTAGTTGCAAATGTCTCGTTTACAGCCTTTTTTGAATACCGGGAAAACAAATGACTCCTTCCATCGGTCAGGAAACACCCCGGAGCTAAGAGACATGTTATAGATTTTTGTTAGAGGAAGGCAAATGCTGTTAGAACAACTTTTCAAGACAACCGAGGGGATACCATCAGGTCCGGCGGAGTGGGAGCATTTTAGCTTGGCACTTGCAGTTCTAAAGTCTTCGTGCGAGATGACGACGTTCGAAGGGATGGGTAGCGATTCTGGAACTCGAGCCGCAGCGTTGGATATTTCTTGTTCAGAAAGATTGTTATGGGTGAACACGCTAGAGAATTGGGCACGGAACGCATCACAAATTTCTCTCGTATTTGTTGCATCGACGCCGTCACGAACCATGGAATTAGGAAGGCCGGACTCACTCCGCTGTTTTTTCACGTAGTTCCAAAACCCTTTAGGATTTTTCTTCAGGTGTTTTTGAACTCTAATCTGATGCGCGAGAAACAATTTCTTGTTAAGGTGCTTGTACCGATTGTTTATGTTGTTGACCTGGAGACGGTAGAAGCTAGAATGGCTCTTCGAGAAGCATTTCAACGCCGAACGTTTGGAGGATTTTAGTCGTTTGAGAGCAGGAGTGGACCATTCCGGAGTGACAGGTGGTTTCCGACACTTCTTGGGGACGAATTGATCAATTGCGTACAATAGAACGTGAGAAAAAACCTCAGCAGCAGAATGGACATTCCGTGAAGCAAGCAGTTCCTCCCAATTCATGTTGTTCAGGAAGGTGTTCATTCCAATGTAGTCAGCTTTTTTGAAGTTGTAGTATACAGCAGTCTTACTATCGGCGAACTTACAGGGAGCGCTATCGAAAATACTCAGGTGCAACGGAGGATGATGCCGAACATCTTTTACCAGAGGTGCAGGCGCGCGAGAAACTCGGTAATATTCCGTAACATCGTTGCTGACAAAACAAAGATCAAGCAAAGCGTTGTTTTCGTTTGTGATTTCACTAATTTGAGCAAGATTTGCCAGATGGTGGTCGTCCAAAAAGCGCGCTGTCACTGTGCTAACGGTAGACCTGCTAACGTCGACGAAAAGGGAACCATCTTTGTCGGAAATCCATTTGAGGCAGCTGAGATTAAAGTCGCCCAGGACGCAGATACTGTCATTAGCTTTCAATTTAGATACGACCCACAAGAGGGACTGGGTATAACGCTCGACAAGCTCAGAATCGTTGACACGGTCCGGTGGAAGATAAACGACGCAAATGTGAACGGATTTTTCAGTTAAAGGGAGAATTACCCAGACGAGTTCGACTTCGGAGGTGTCGGGGACCTTCATTTCACGTGGTTTAAGTTCTTTGCGTACAGCAAGAAGAACACCGCCCCCGCTGGATTTCGAACTAGTAGAACTTGACCTATCCTTCCGGTAAACTTCGTAAGTGTCATCAAATAGCTGGCTGGATAGGGTATGAAACTGTAACCAAGGTTCGGCGTCGGTAATCCAGGTAGGGCGGTGACAGTTGCGGCGCTGGATGAGCAGCGGGTCCCGAAAGCACCGGGTTGCGTCGAATAGTTTGCTGGAACGTTTTGGAAACCGAATGAGGGGGCGGCAGCACCTGCGGCTTCGGCCGGACATATACCCGAACGAGCATTACCTGCACGGAAGGTTAAAGATGCGGAGGGCGCGACTAGGTTCGGCGTCGGTAATCCAGGTAGGGTGGTGACAGTTGCGGCGCTGGATGAGCAGCGGGTCCCGAAAGCATCGGGTTGCGTCGAATAGTTTGCTGGAACTGATTGCGTCGAGTGGTTTGCTGATCGGAAGGTTGAAGATGCGGCATGCCTGGCTCGTTTAGACGTTGGTTGTCCGAAGGAGTTTGGTGTCTCACCAGACAAATGGCTAGCGTCGGCTTCGAGAGACGAAGGTGTGTTCGAGGCTGTGACAAAATGTTGAACTGCAGGCAAAGGTGCACAGGATGAGATTCCACCATCAGCGGAAGCAGCGGGCAGAACAGATTCGGCTTCCAGTGGATGCTCGGCGCTGGTCTGTAGATGGCTCACAGAGCTTGTCGAAACATCCATAGCGTGCTCGATGGTAGGTGAATTCGGAGTGGTGGAGGTCGTTTGAGTCGGTGGGTCGTAAGTGGTGGAGGTCGTTTGGGTCGGTGGGTCGTAAGATCGACGAATCACATTGCCGTTGTCGTCGAAATGAACATAGTACTGGTGAAATTCGGGATAACTTATTTGTGGTGCAGCATGTCGAAACTTGAAGATTTTGAAAACGGATCCTACCCAGACTGCTTCAGTTAGTATGGAAGGCTACAGTGCATTGTTGTAACAACTTATTGAGATGTTCTGGGTCATCCGAGAACTCCTTGGAGTTAAAACCGGTGGGTCTACCGCCGTAACAAAAGGTCAGTGATTTTTTACCACTGGTCATAACCGCATAGCTTCAGTGAGTATGGTAGACTACTTTGTTAATGTTTTGAAATGTCCTGGGTCATCCTAGGACTCACTGAAGTTAAGATCTGTGGGCCTACTACCGTAGCTAGCAAGATGTCGACCGTCTCCTAGCGAAGCGAAGCGACTTGGGCTGTCTTGGATCACCTAAGGAACCCTGGAGTTATGATCTGTGGCTGTTAACTCCAGTGAGTCCTGGGATGATTCAAGACATTTCAAAACATTAACAAAGTAGTCTACCATTCTGACTGAAGCTATGCGGGTATGATCAGTGGTAAAAAATCACTGACCTCTTGTTACGGCGGTAGACCCACCGGTCTTAACTCCAAGGAGTTCTTGGATGACCCAGAACATCTCAATGAGTTGTTACAACAATGCACTGTAGCCTTCCATACTAACTGAAGCAGTCTGGGCAGGATCCGTTTTCAAAATCTTCAAGTTTCGACATGTTTCTATGGTATGCCTCTTGCACAAACGGTTCAAACGGACAAAGACAAGAGAAGTCATGTTTCAATCATGCTAAAACATATCAGAACTAATAGTTTTTGCTGATACACGTCGAATGAAGTCAAGATGATCGAAATCCATAATGAAATATGGATTTTATAAGTGATTTTAGAAATATAAAAAAAAAGTTTTTTTGTACATTTTAACCCAAAATACTCAAACTTCAACAACTTGTAACTTTTGAACCCCGGGGTTTAGAGAGTTCGTCCAGAAGACTTTTTTTCATGTCTCGGCGAGATCTTTCGAATAAAGTTTCTCCCATTCGTGTACATCCTTGGACCGAATTCGCCCATTCTCCTTTATGAAAAGTATTTTTCGATTGGAAATTGGATTCAAAAAATCAACTCAGTCCACATTTTCAAAAAATCAAGAATTTTTCGAAAAATTGCCAACAGTGCCAAATGAGTTTTGACCAACTTTTATCATAGTCAAAAGATGGCAGTTTTTGTCGTCTTTTTGTGAAAATAGCAAGAAAATGGTTCAAGATATCCAAATTTATGTACTCTTCGATTGCAAATTTGATTTCATATCTCATAATACAGTCATAATTTTCAAATTGGGTTATGGTCTGCGCATTCCAAATTTTGTTGTAAAAAGTCGAAATTTAGTTTTTTAAGAATGTAATTATTTGTTCTGAGAAGTCCTAAGTTGAAGTATTGTCAACTTTATCAACAAGTCACCAAATCGATTAGAAAATCAGAAAAATATGGTAAATCTTTATGTTTCAGGTTTTGAATATTTTTAGCATTTTTAATGGACAGCTGCAAAATTTTTATTAAAACTTGTGTGGACGAAATTTTTTGTCATTAAAACTTGTGTGAATAAAAAATTACCTTTTTCATAAAATTGTAAACCCAAAATTTCATCCAAATAAAAAAAATATAAAAATAAATTTACTAAAAATAGCTATTTCCTTGCTCAAAAGGTTTCCGAAATACAGACCAAACTTTTTTACTTCTACCATCCCTGGTCAAAGAGATTGAAAGGTACGTATCTTGGCAACACATCAATACGCTTCAAACCGATGCAACATTAAAATGCAAACAATTCATTAAGCATAGCTGATCCATGCTCGAAACCTCCACTCAGGCAAATGATGGGAACTTATTCAGAGCAATAATTCCGCACACACACACACAAAACCCAGCTGTGTGCACAGTCGAGGTTACTTCCAGCTCAGTAGCCATGAATTGTTCGTTCGGAGGTTTGCAATAGTTTTCCAGCTTTTCTCGACTCGTTGCACCGGAAACAAACCAGCTTTTCCTCTTCCTCTGCAAAGAATCCTGATTGGCAGAATTAATATCTGTGGCAATGGCTTTCAAATCATGCTGATCGTCAGGTTGGTAGCAGCAAATCCTGTTGATTGTAAATTTTATCACGCTCCGTTTAGCTGATGGGGCCGGCAGAATGTTGATTTGCTAATATTTCCCACCAGCATGGGAGGGCAAGGGGTGCCTCCCCCCTCAGATGTGGTGCTGGCCGATAAATACGACTGATGGAAATTTGTAATTCTGATTTCCATTAACTCAGTTTAGCATGTTATCGCCCATTTGTCGTAACTCACACACAAAGCGCCACAGTCACTAAACCGTTGAAAATATTTTTTGCAAAATGATTAAATTAAGGTTTACAAAGAATAAATTCCTGTTTAAAAATTGAAATCTTTAATTTTACAGTGTGTGCAAAAAATATCTGAAATTTTGTGTTTTTTACTGTGTACAGAGCTTCAGACCAGAATGACGATGATGATGATGATGATATCGAGCCTCGCGCACAGAAAACTGCTTCATTTGGTTACCGAGTGAGGAAATTATTTTAATAAATTAATTTATTGCTTCTCGCGATGGCTATCGATTCGTGGGATTTCCAGGGGGTGCCCAACGAGCTGCTGAACGGAAAGCGTGGTCAAACATCAACCAGCTGCTCAGGAAGGGGGAGCGGGGAAAGCTTATCACCATCAGGATGCAGAGTTATTGACCAAATATATTAGTCCAATATAGAGCTCTGATAGAATAAACTTGGCCGTGGGTTTGGTCAGTAAAGCTGCGATTGAGTGGGGTCAAGTTTGATTGGATATTACGTGAACTCTTTTTATTTAATGTGGATAGGTACAATTTGGTTTGAACTAAATGACAATTATTTATTACTGCTTTTTCAATATTTAAAACTTCAAGATCATTTTTATTATCATAAGGATTTTTTGCAAAGTGTCAAACTGCCAAGATTTCTAAGGTTGATTTATGTTACTTTAATTATTGAAACATTAAATAAACATTCTCAATTAGCATAATTGAATTCATTCGTCATTAAAACCAAATTTCACTCCCGCTCTCTGCAAAACATTCTAATTTCGCTACTTCTGAGCAATCATCAATCACGACCTTCCGGACACTCTCCTCAACCATAGAACATGCTGTTGTAGCTCCGAGTGTCCAAAGCTATTTTCCACGCGTGTAAACTTGACCTGTCAGCTGTCACTTTCTCGACCTCCTGCTCCTCCTTGTTTGTGTTGTGTTGCCCCCTCCCGAGAAGTGACATCAAAAGGGCACAACAATTGCCCCCACACTGCTGACTGTGCGCTTGTATGTGTGACTGTTTGTGTGACGTGGTCCGTCTGTTATGGTTCCCAAATTTCATTGTGTTTATTTTTTTTTCTTCTCACACAACACTCTGAATTAATGTTTGCTAATGCCAAACCACAAACACATTCATATGACGCACAAACACTCGCAAACCAAGTTCAGTGGCTTAATAAATAGCTTCCGAGCTCACTCACTCTCTCGCTTCGGTAGGGCCACTTTGCACGGACTTTTGGCCAGTTTCCTCCGAGCCTCTGCCGGTCCGGAAGTTCGGAGACAAGATTGATGTGTTATTTCAATTTGTTTTGCATGATATCTGCGTACTGAGCTGACCCAAATTGGTGTTGTGCTATCTTGTTAGAAATTTTATTTTGATACTTATATGTACAAAAAGACCTAATCATTACATGAAATTTAGAGATTCATATTCATTTTTAGATCTAATTTCAGATTTATGTTGGACAAGGTCAGTGTAAAATTGACTGACTGAACACTTTTCAGAGAACTGTTCAAATATACTTAATGGTCGATCTGTAGTGATCATACAGATAACAAACTTTAAAATAAATTTTAAGACTAAATTTATCAAAAAATTTCCATTGAAAAACACACGGTTGAAAAAATATCCAACTTTCAGTTTTCAGCGACTACAATTATCATGCCCGAATTCTCATCTCCCTACATTCACTGCCTTTCATTCCGTCGCGAAATTCTCAGTAAAAATAAATGCTGGCCTATATCTCGTGTTTACACAATCCCTCTGTGACATTCTCTTTTTTTCTCTCATTCTCGCATTCACAATCATCCCCCCGTAGAGTGTAGCCACAAAAGGCGTCACAAATCAAATTTGCCAACGTAATGCGTAGTCGGTTCCCAATCAAAGAGAAAACAAAAAAAATCTTCGGCGAGTGCTCGTGAACGAGGAAAAGAGAAGTGATAGAAAGAGAACGCTCTTGCTGGCAATCACGAGATAAAAGAAGAGAATTCACAAGCTATTGTAGCTATACTCTTTGATATTTTGGGGCAGAAATCATCAAATGATACATTTTTCTATCACTCATTTACAACACTGGAAAGGCGTAACGCACGCTTATCATCGCTTATTTATTAACGTCATGCTTCGAATTCCCGGACGCTTCGAAACCCGGACATCTCATCTGTTTTTATCTATTATTTGGATATAAGCTCACATTATAAATGCTAGAATTGCGTTATTTGACGAATTCTAAAATCAACTATCATTTAAAATTTGATTTTACGCTGTAGTCAATGCCAAAACAAATAAATAAAATAAAAGTTTAACAAAAATGTGAAACATTTCATAGGCGTTCGAAGCACCGGTAAGGCAAAGCAGAAATTTATGGTTTTGATTTCCTTAAATTCTAGCAATTTTTTTTTATATAAAATATCGATTGCTTTGATGTTAACAGCTCATTTGAGACCTAGAGAATACCATTCACTAACTTTTCAGTCCAAATTTGTGCGATTCATATAAGCAAAAACAAGTGACGAATGACCTCTCTAGATTAAAGTCACGTTAATAAAATAAACAACAACAACATAAGCAAAAACGAGTGTCCGGAATTCGAATCAGATTTTTTCAAGGTCCGGCAGTGTTGTAAATGAGCTATCATTTGATTATGTCAGCACCAAAAACATCCGAGAGTATAGTGACCGTCACTAGGGGAAGGTGGGGCAAGATGACCATATGGGGCAAGAGTAACAATCGCTCGTACGGCCGTAATTTTTACAATTTTGATTATTTCCAGTATGAGGAATTGTTGCTAGCAATGCAATTAACTGATTCTACTAACACATAACCGCCAAAACGACGTAAACGCCACGGGGCATAAGATTTAATGAAGTTTTTTCAAAACATTTGTTTTCTTATAATATTTGGAAAGTACAAAATAAGGCTTAGGGTTCGTTTTAAGGCTCATTTTATCAAAATGCTATTTTTCCAAGATCAGTAGTGTCCCTACCAATGACTTGCACATATAATAAAGTAAGATTTAACTTTTGGTTATTTTTGTTGAGAGCTTTTAAAAAATCTTGTTCAGGTGGGGTAAGTGTGCCATATGGATTTTTAGTATGGAAAAAAATACGAATTGCTGCAAAAACATATTTTATTGAGAAAAAAAATACATAAAGGTTCTTTAAAACTGATAAAACATTGTTTGAAAAACTTGTTCAAACTATAACTGTTCATATCATAAAAAAAAAACCATTGATCTTCTAAATATATTTTCTTTTTCAGAAAACGATCAGATTATTAGAAAAATATTATAACTTCACCTAAATATTAATGAAACTTATTAGACACATTCTAATCTGACATGTCAAATTGATAACAGTTCAGTTGTAAGCAAATTAACATGTATTTTCATGCATTGTTCCTCTTGCCCCAACGGGTTGTTCGTCTTGCCCCACTAGTTGAGTAGATCGTACGGAAAATCAAAAAATTTTAAATCTACAAACTCACACGAAATCGGAAAAAGTTGCCCAAACCCCTCTTCGATTTGCGTGAAACTTTGTCCTAAGGGGTAATTTTTGTCCCTGATCACGAATCCGAGGTCCGTTTTTTGATATCTCGTGACGGAGGTGCGGTACAACCCCTTCCATTTTTGAACATGCGAAAAAAGAGGTGTTTTTCAATAATTTGCAGCCTGAAACGGTGATGAGATAGAAATTTGGTGTCAAAGGGACTTTTATGTAAAATTGGACGCCCGATTTAATGGCTTACTCAGATTTCGAAAAAAACGTATTTTTCATCGAGAAAAACACTAAAAAAGTTTTAAAAACTCTCCCATTTTCCGTTACACGGCTGTAAATTTTTTTGGAGCATGTCATTTTAAGGGAAATTTAATGTTCTTTTCGAATCAACATCGACCCAGAAGGGTCATTTTTTCATTAAGAAAAAAATTGTTCATTTGAAAATTTCATGTTTTTTTCTAACTTTGCAGGGTTATTTTTTAGAGTGTAACAATGTTCTACAAAGTTGTAGAGCAGACAATTACAAAAATTTGATATATTAACATAAGGGGTTTGCTTATAAACATCACGAGTTATTGCGATTTTACGAAAAAAAAGTTATGAAAAAGTTACTTTTTGCGTTTTTCTTTGTTTCGTCGTCCGTGTCTGTCGCGGGTGACCATGAACGGCCATGATCGACGACGACCAACATAAGCAAACAGGCTATACGTCAACAAACGAAAAAAGGCAGAACGAAGTTTGTCGGGTAAGGCTTGTATTTTACTATTTTAAAGAAACTTACATGTTTTCTTAAAAAAAGTGTTCAAAAATGATGCAACAGATCAATCAGATAGCGCAATGGATACACAATCCAATCCAGGTCACCGGTTCCAATCCCGCGGCGTGCACTCAATATTCTTTTTCTAAAAATGATTAACGTCATGATTCGAAATCCGGACACTTAGTAGCATATCATTTTTGTTATAGCTGGCAAAAAAACATGCAACAAGTTGGAAATGTAGAAATATCATCAGGATGTAGTATAAACTGTCAGTTTTAAGAGAATGCATGCAAAATATGTCTTTTCTAATAATTTTCCATCATAATTTTAAAATTAAAATAACTTGATGTGCTTCGAATCCCGGACACTGATAAAAGCTGATTCGAAATCCGGACACTTGATTTTGCTTATGAATCGCACAAATTTGGGCTGAAAAGTTAGTGAATTAATTTTTTTAGTTTTTAAATAAACTTTTAACATCAAAACAATCGATATTTTATTAAAAAAATTCTAGAATTCAAGGAAATCAAAACAATAAATTTCCGAACTTATATCCAAATAATTGATAAAACAAGATGAGGTGTCCGGGTTTCAAAGTGTCCGGGAATTCGAATCATGACGTGATCTGGCGCCTTTGCAATTTCACAAGAATAGTTTTACGTTGAAGGCCTTCCTTTAATTTAAAGAGTGATCATAATTGCGGGACAATTGACAAGATTAATACATACACCAAGATAGCACAACGTGCAACATGGACGCCGTTCCAACCACTCGGCACTCGTAGCCAGTGTTGCCATCATGGTCGTTCTGAGCAGTATTTTTTCCCCGTCGATTTCAGAGCTGGGCAAAAATTATTAATTGCTCTGCGCGCGCGTCCCTGCCTTTCCATCAATTATGTTGCCACCGACTTGGTTTGTTGGTGGTGCAGCACACAACACTAACAAAAAATGCCTTCGTTATCGTGTTATTCTGGGGAAATTAAGTGGAAGACAGCGTGTTTTTGCACTTCTTTGCAATATATTTTCCCCGGCAGTCCTCCGAGCAGTCGAGGTTGATAAGAAATGCCATAAATTTGACGTAGTCTGTTCCCACCGTTGAATTTGCAGATCTTGGGGAAAATTTCTGCTCCTTTAAAATATCGCTGATACAACTTGTTTAAGCTCGAGAACAAAAAATATCAAGTTCGGTTCGGTCCCGCCTCATTACACTTCCATTGTGCGAACATTGAATAGCTTTGCTCTGATTGATGGTTGGTACTTTTGGGAGCGAAAGAAAAAAAAATCTGAAAGGAAGTCTCCTTCCAGCTTCCAACTTCTTTAAGCCGGTTGAAACCGTGCTTTCTTGACATAAAACCATCATCATTCTTGTGTCCATTCATTGTTTTTTCCCAGAGCTGGGATCAAACCCTGGCAGGACCTTTTGAACTTTAAGAACCTTTGAACAACTTGGTGAAAATCGAACAATGTCCAACTTTTGCCTCGCTCAGCGCAACAATTGCCAATTTACCCAACGAGCCTCCATCCCCTGGTGAGCATTGAAAAACCGAAAAGCAAAAAGAACCCCCATTTTGCATGCCGGGCTGAGCTGAGGCGGAGGAGGAAAAATGGCAATTCCTCTTCCTGCGTTGATGGTGGACTTGTTTTTAATTAGCATGTCTTTGCCACGCCGGGCACTCATTTTCATTTCTCATTTCTGTTGCTTCTCGACGGTGTGGATCTGTGTGTTGTGTTTTGTGTGTCGATGATGGTTTTTCCCGGAAGCCGGTTTTTACTCTCCTGGGCAGACAATGTAAGGACTCGACCTCTGGCTTCATTTATTTTGTCGAGAGCTGATCAGGCCGAGATGGTAAGGTAGAGGATATCTGTTTTTTTTTTTGCAAGACTGTTAAAGTTGTGGAGGTACAATAGTTCCTTGAAAAAAATACTTTTTACACCAATTTATGATTTGAATTCAGGCATTTTCTGTCGAGTGCTGAAAAAATCAAGTTTCGCAACGAGTTGCTAACGACTTTTCTGTTTTCGTCACTTTAGTTTGTCGTCATTGCGTTTGGTCAATGCAAAAACCAAAACAGTATCTGAAAGAATTATTTTTCAATCCAAGTCATAGATAGGAAATGTCACAAGATAGCACACAAGCGACATAGTGATGAAAAGATCAAACTAGTGTTTTAATAAACTTTTTGCAATTCCGTCGCTAAACTACTTACTTTTCCTGTCATTCTTGAACGACGAAATAGCCTACTTTTCTGTACCAAAAATAACAGAATCGAATAGCAACACTTTTCAAAATAAATGCTGAAAAGTTCTACTTTTCAGCACTGAAATGGATGCTGAAAAGTTGAACTTTTCAGCACTTGTTACCAGTGATGGAATAATCATCATCAAAAGAAAATCTTTGGATGTTCATCAAGAGGAAAAATTCGTAGGAAGCATGGCTCTCCTCTGTCGCGCACGAAAGATCGGTAAAAAGAATCTAAAAAAATCATCATCTTGATTGTTCGCCGGAACATCTTTTTCACTACTACACTTGCAAGTTTAACGTTACACGTCAATAAATGACCTGTCACATTTTGAAGAGGGGCAATGTGTGTAAACAAAGTGAAATATATATTTTTGAGTGGTGCTGACAAGGAAATTCACAAAAAATCATCAGCAGATTGATTTTCTTGGAGAATTTCGGGAGCGATTTTCTTTTACGTGATTTGCCTCCTCTTTCTTTCGCGGGTGAAGAAATTTCGCAAGCGAAATTGATTTTTTTTGCGATTATTCCATCCCTGCTTGTTACTTCTCAACATTTTTGATTTAAATGTTTCATTAACTCAATGCATGGACATTTGTCCTATAATTCTGTTCAAATGGTGTTTTAGGAATTGCAAAAAACGTTGTATGGAACTCGTTGCAAAAAGAAGATTTTTTCATCACTCGTCGTATTTATTCAACTCGGTGAAATTCGTTGAATAAATGTACGAATCGTTCTGAACAAATCTTCTTTCTGCAACTTGTTGCATAAACTACTATTTTATCATTTTCTCACTTCAAACATCAAATGATCGGTCAAAAATGATCAAAAGATCTGAATTATCAAACAAGTCTAAAGTTTTCGTATGATATTAAACAGAATTTCCCCGTCATTACCTGAAACACTATTTGTTTAATTTCAGGCATGAAAGGGTTAAAGCGTTTTTGGGGTCATATTCGAGCTCAAAGACCCAAAACAACACATCGAATGTTGTTCTTGGTTTGAATAGCCGATGATTTTATTATCCGTATTGATTTTTTTCTTTCTGAAAAGATCAACAAGCACATCATAACAATTTTATAAGGAAACGTCTATCATGGTTTAAATATTAATAAAAATGATATATTTCCGAAAAAATACATACAAAGCAACATTCAAAACTTTCGTGAATCATTATTTAAAAAAAAACCATTTATTTAAAAGAAAACATTTTTTTTACTGATATCAAGAAAACTTCGAAACCATTTTTTTACCAAAAGTATATTTTATAATGTTTAGGTCGATGTAAATATTTTTCAAAGTTTTTGGAGGTAAAAAACAACAAAATAAAAAAAAGATGAAAAAAGGCCATAGCTTCAACAATTGAATGAACAAAGTGTTTTGAAAGGCATTTTTCACCAGTTCAGTTGTTTTTCAATCATCAGCTTTTATAAATTGTAAGATTTGACGAAAACAAAAACATCAGCGAAAAAAAACTTGGTACTGTACATAGAATTTTTTTGAAAATTCAGAAGATTTTTTAATAAACAAAAACATGCTTAGTTGAAGCTAAACGCAGGGCAATGCATTTTAAATTGATTTCAGCTTATTGCACTTGAATTTCTATTGAAATTTTGAAGTGTGAAAAGTGACAAAAATGCACGGAGTTTTTTCGGTTTTTATTGAATATCTCAGAAGTGAAATTGAATTTTGGGATTTGTGAGGGTCAACAGGTAAGACAATCTGAAATGCACAAAATGGCGTTCTTAATTTAATTTGCATGTGCGGCAAGTAAACATGACAGCAACGATATGATAATATTCTCAGATACACGTTTAAAATATTAACAGCCTGAAATGACGCTTATACATAAGCAAAGAAAAACAATACCAATGTAGAGTCTACATTGTAGATGAAATGTTTATGAAAAATTTATTTTGTGTTTTTTTTGTGTAGTGAACTTATGATTCTATTTAAACAATTAAATTGAAAATGACAATGATTTTGTTCTAAAAAGTAACACAAATGTATTTTTCTTCAAAGAAGCCTTATAATGAGTGGAAAGGCATTTTCACGAAAACAAAGAAAAACACATGAAGTAAGAAAATGCACATCCACACATACAAACAATCAATTTTCCATGAAAAACAAGGCTCGGAGAAAAAAAACTAGTAACACGACGAAAGCACAGCAAGACGAGAAAAAAAACTCATTTACAATAACAAGCTTCGCGTTTGGTTTTCTTTCGGGTGATGTCTGAAAGGGCTGAGTTGGCTGGATGGTTTGAGGGGGTTTCGGGGCCGACTTACCGTAATAAATCGTGGACCGCTTCTTGGTGTAGTTGGTCTCCGGCACCGTCAGGAAGCACTCGATCGTGGTGGGACTTTCGAGCTCCTCCTTCGGTATGCTGCCGCTGACGGACACGTTGAACAAATTATTCTCACCCTCGACGAACTTGAGCTTTTGCGTTTCGAATAATTTATCGTTGATCCTGAACGACGACGACGACCAGGACGAACAAGCGGCAGCATTTTTGTTTGCGGTTTTTTTCGGCGGCGGCGTCGTGGCCAAATGTCAGACCGAACGAGAGAAAGGAAGAGAAAAGCAGAAAGAAATGGGTGAAAAAATGAAGACAAGGAAAATACCAGAAACGGAAATGTTTGTGATCAGTTTGTTTTTCGCCACGTTTCTGGGCAGGCAAGATTTCTTTTCTTTTTTTGTGGGGTTTCTCCTTGTCGAAAGAAACTAGCCACAGAGTTTCTGATGCCATAGATAGAGTGGATCTACAGATTCCATTACATTTTAGTTTGCCTGTTCCACACGTTCAGATTTTATTCGCTTTATTTTTTTTCAAAATGAAATTGAATTCCAATTAATCTCATGTTTGAAATAAAAACAATATACAAATTATTGAAAAAAAAAAAACATTTTATATAAGGCATTTATTTTTCATTCAAACGGTGCTCATCAGCCAGAGTTTATTGTTTCAAGGAATTTTGTTTCACACGTTTTAGTATATTCCAAAATACTGGAAATACTACTGGGTAATTCTCTAACAACTCACACGAAATCGGGAAAAGTTGCCCCGACCCCTCTTCGATTTGCGTGAAACTTTGTCCTAAGGGGTAACTTTTGTCCCTGATCATGAATCCGAAGTCCGTTTTTTGATATCTCGTGACGGAGGGACGGTACGACCCCTTCAATTATTGAACATACAAAAAAAGGTGTTTTTCAATAATTTGCAGCCTGAAATGGTGATGAGATAGAAATTTGGTGTCAAAGGGACTTTTATGAAGAATTAGACGGCCGATTTGATGGCGTACTCAGAATTCCGAATAAACGTATTTTTCATCGAAAAAAAAAACACTAAAAAAATTTAAAAAACACTGCCATTTTCCGTTACTTAATTGTAAATTTTTTTGGAACATGTCATTTTATGGGAAATTTAATGTACTTTTCGAATCTACATTGACCCGGAAGGGTCATTTTTTCATTAAGAACAAAAAAATTCATTTTAAATATCGGGTTTTTTTCTTAACATTGCAGGGTTACTTTTTAAGAGTGTAACAATGTTCCACAAAGTTGTAGAGCAGACGATTTCAAAAAAAAAATGATATATAAACATAAGGGGTTAGCTTATAAACATCACGAGTTATCGCGGTTTTACGAAAAAAAGTTTTGAAAAAGTTGGTCGTCGTTATTCATGACCGTTCATGGTCTCCCGCGACAGACACGGACGACAAAACAAAGAGAAACGCAAAATGTAACTTTTTCTAAACTTTTTTTTTCGTAAAATCGCGATAACTCGTATTTTTGTAATTGTCTGCTCTACAACTTTGTAGAAAATTGTTACACTGTAAAAAATAACCCTGCAAAGTTAGAAAAAAACACGAAATTTTATTATGAAAATTTTTGTTCTAATTGAAAAAATTACTCTTCTGGGTCAATGTAGATTCGAAAAGTACATTAAATTTCCCATAAAATGACATATTCTAAAAAAAATACAGTTGAGTAACGGAAAATGGCAGAGTTTTTAAAACTTTTTTAAGTGTTTTTTCGATGAAATTCGTCTTATTTTACATAAAAGTCCCTTTGACACGAAATTTCTATCTCATCATCATTTCAGGCTTCAAATTATTCATGAATTTCAAAATCATGAATTCTTCGATGTTTTTAATTTTTTTTTTGGGAACGGCATGATGGTTCATGCTTTTAATATTAGCTGATAGTTGTAGCTTCTAAGTATTGCAAGATATCTTAAAAAGTTGAGCTTAATTTATTCATCTCACTTCTGTAATGACAAATATACGTTATATTTTTAATTTAAATTTGTTTTTAAATGTTCCATACTTACAAAAAAAAAGACAATCTCATTTTTTTTTCGCATGGTTTTCATTTCTCAAAATAGTAGTTTTAGTGACATCTTGTAAATCATCCTTTAAAAGTAACGCAATGCTTATGGTGAATAATTGTTTTAAATTTAAGGATTTTTCACTAAAAATTTGGAAAAAATCGAGTTTTCACATTTCTTAAATAAATTTCTCATGGTTTTTCTTGCATACAAAAAATAAATCTTTTAATGCAACGCATATACTTTTAAACGTGATAATTTCAATGTAACACCTTGTAAAAAACATAATGATCAGGTTGAAAGTTGAATTTTACATTTACTTATTTATCAGTGCCAAGATCAGTGCTCAATTTACTTTTGACTCTTTGATAAATAAAATAATACTTTATTTACTGTCAACTTGAAAATGGGCGTAAATTAATGTTTTTTTTAAATTGCTGTAATAATTTTAAATTTGTTCCTTGAAAAATAAATAAAAACAATACATTAAATTCGCTTGAACGATAGTTAAAGATTTTTTTTGCTATAAAAAATTAACGAGTGACAAAACATTAAATAAAATGTTCACTGGAGTTATCTACATTTTTTTGTGGAAATTGATTACTTAATTTTTTTTTTATTCCAATTTGTATCTATTGCAACAGATTGTGTTGTTAATGATTTAGATAAAATTCGGTACGGTACTGAAACATTTAATTATTAAAATAATAGTTGTGTTTTACAATATTTATATGGAAAAATACAATGTTAGTTGAAGTACTGCACTTTTAAATTTGTCTTTCCATCTTTTTAAGCAGCAAAAGCCATCAAGTGTCACTACAATCGAAACATACTTAACAGAAATGTTGATAAAGCTCTTTTTTCGAAATAAAGCCTTTAGCCCAGTGTGATTTTAACTGAAAATTTGCAATTTTTTGATTTTTGAAATAGTTCCTAAGAATAAAATTTATGTTTTCAAAGTCTCACCTAAACGGCATCAATAAAATCAAATTTTCTATGTTTTTAAACGAAAATAATGTTAAATGTTCTGATCTTTTCTAAAATATATCTAAAATATAATAAATATTTTGGAATAATCAATAACATATCAAAAGGGTGTAAAATTTATTGTTTTTGGGTAACATTTCTAAAAATCACAATTTAAAAAGTCATAACTCGACGGCAAATCTTGAAGTTGTACTCTATAGCTAAGAAAATGCAGGATTTGTCCCCTGAAACATTATTTGGTAATTTGGAAATCGTCAAAAAAATTATAGTGTACATTTTTATATAATATACATATACAGAATACAGTCCAGACTCGATCATCCAATGTTTCGATTTCTTAAGTTCAAATATTCGAAGCTTTGTATGGGAATCGAATCATTAACAAAAACAAACATTGTTTTCGTTTTAGATATTATTTTAAAACAGTTTTTTAGATTTAGCAGTTATTTTAGATTCAGCTTAAACTTTCACAACCACCCTACAAGCTTCCACCTCAAGAAACCATCAAGAAAATCCACTGACTGGCGGTGGGTCCACAGGAATGGCAACAACACATTAACCTCCAAAAGTAGCAGCAACCCGGGGGGGAGAACTCCAACCGGAAGAGGAGCTCCAATTATTTCGATCGATTTTCTGTCTCTTTCCATTTGGCCAGTAGTTGACAGCTAGAGCACAAAGATCCCTCTTTTGGGAGTTGGGTGGTGTCTCACCACCAGGTTGGCCTTTTTACGGCCATAGTTCACGCAGGTTATGGAAATAAATTATCATCACACAGCATTTTTCGTGACGTGGGTTTTGTGGATGGGGGAGGGGGCTCGTTATGCTGCTGTCTCTTCTATTTTATTTCCCCAATGTGTGTGACTGTGAGAGACATTGCCAAAAGATATATTTATGTTTGTGTGTGTGCATGTGGGAGTGTCTGTCCAGAGGTTGAAATGGGATCACCTCACCCTTTTTTTTTGCTCTGAAAAGGGATCCCCAAATAGAGAAGCACAAATGTGATGAAAATATTAGAATTTATTGGTTTCTATCACAATCAATTTTATGACCTTTTGCAAGGATTATGAACACCATCGGGTGTATGGGTGGAGGAGGTTGGTTGCTACCGGTTGGTCGGGCTGTAAATTTTAATAAGATCACGTCGATAGAGTAAACATTTGCTCGGTGGAAGATGGAGAGCCTCCCAGTTTGTTTTTGCAGAAGGGCAGTCATTTATAATGTTTCGATAACGATACCGGGTGCCCGGCTGTGCCCGGAAAATTAAGTTATCTGTATTGTTTGGCAGAGCACGAATGGACAGAGACACTGTTGCTCACTGTTAAAGTGAAGAGATGTTTATTTTTGGGAGGTGAAACAGAATTTTAATTTTAAAATATTTGTATTCTTTGTGAGATGTTTAACCGGTTCCTCAGGCACTCTAATTATGTTTTCGATCACGCAATTAAAATATTTATATTTACCAAAAAAAGTACCCTTCATTTTGGACAACGTAATTTAAACGAAATTGCCGTATCGAACATATTTCAATCCCGCAATAATGCACGCACAAATTTGGGAATTCCAAAGTAACAACAGGATGAAAAATTACATTTTTCCAACCCATCAGATCGAATTCGTCAAACCATCACAACCAACGACGACGACGAAGCTCACCCATCTGTGCGGTGATGGTGGTGCGCTGGGACCGGGCCACGTGGTGGTCCCCGTGTATAATGGATCATGACATCAAATTTGCTGCGCTCATTTTCCAAAACAGGTCCCAGCTTCCGCTTGGTTTAACAACGTCGGTCCACATTTACATACCGTTTATGTTTGGCTTTTCTGGTCGCTGATGAGGATTACACACGGAAAATAAATCGAGTTTTTTGGATTAACATTATGTGGGAAATCATTGAAAGTCTGGTTTAACTCTTATATGGCTGACGAATCATAAATTTATCAAAACTCAAAATACTAAACTAGTCTTTGATTTTAGCGTTATGCTGGATTGAGAATTCTGAAAAATGTGTTTAAGCCTCTTTCAAAAGTAATTGAATTCTGCAAAGCAAAATATTCCAAAAGCTTCGGATTTGAACTTTAAAAATAAGTTTGTATGGACAATTCTTTAAGCAAACAAAACAGTTTTGTGTTGTGCTTGGCTGATCACCAAAACTAAAGCTACCAAAACTGACTGAGGACATGAGCCGTTTTGTCAGACTGATTTTAGTAGATCCGTGGCAGATTTTCTTGAAATAATTCAATTATGTCGAATTTTCAAAAATGGAGTACCACAGTTTTTTCTATGATCAATGTGGTAGATGATTTAGTTGATTTTTGACAATTCGATGCTAACGATTTAAAAAAAATCTACCGCAGATCTACCAAAATCAGTTTTAGATTTATTTAGCAGGCCCTATAAACAAATGTAAACATTTAGTGTATCCCGCTTACTCTGATGAATATTGACATTAGGTGTGAGAAGGATACACTCAATGTTTACATTTGTTTATAGGGCCTGATAAAAAAAAGTCTAGTGTTCAACAAATACAGCTATAGAAGCTTTCTTTGATCTTAGAATTTCCAGCCAAAAAAATACATTCAAAAGTACAAAAAGGACCAGAAACACTTATTTTTGACCATATAAATTTTTGAGGATGATTTAAAAATTCGGATTTGTTTCCCAAAGAACAGATTTTTTATGATACCTGGTTTAAATCATTGCTTTTAAAAATCGGACGCATATTAGCTGAGTTATCGACACTTTTAAAATCATTATTTTGATGATGCATAAAAAACTTCAAAAAATCTTCATGTTTGCTTTTCTTTCAGAGTCTGTATCTTAGCAACCCTTGGTACAATCTTGAATGTCTTAGAAGCAAATATGTAAAACAATCTCTTCTTTTCGAAACCAACATTTTTAGGGGTGGTCAAGCTTGATCATGACTTCCACAGGTAAAAAAATCATAAATTCAACAAAAATGATTTTCAAGTGGCTTTTACTTGAAAACAGTGCTCTTTATAAGTTTTTTATGTAAAGTACTTTTTGATTGCAAATTTAAAATTACTTCTTAAAAAATAAATTCAAAACAGCTGATCGAAAAATTAATTCACGTCAAAAATACTGATTGCTGCCAAATTAATTTTGACCAACTTGTGCTAAGCTAAACATTGCATTTTTGTCAACTAAACCATTAACAAAATGGAGATTTTTCAAAAATTGTTATTTTGTGCACTTGATTTATTTGAGTGAAAACAGGTAAATTTGGATCAAAGTGTAACATTTTTTTTCTGAGAACTCCTAAGCAATATCTACAATTTTTTTCGACGACACCAAATTGATCAGACAATCTGTTCCCATGATACTTTTTTTTTATATTTGAAAAGCCATTTTGTATGGACAGCTGCCAAATTTTTATGGAGACTTAGGTTAACTAGTGCCCTGGTGTTTTTTTGCCAAAACAACCCAATAAATAAAATAAAGGTTGTTTTTTGCCTTCCTCACCTTACTGAGGAAAGGCTATAAAATCACTCGGAAAATGAACTTTTTAATTAGACCTCCTAGACCTACCGTCATTTATACATATCGACTCAGAATCACCAGCTGAGCAAATGTCTGTGTGTTTGGCTGTATGTAGACATGTGTACCAAATCAATGTCACTGGAATATCTCGTCACAGGCTCAACCGATTTTGGCCGGAATGGATTTAATCGATCCGTCTTAACGTCTCCTAAGTTGCTATTTAAATTCATGCAGTTTTATCATGTATTTTAAAAGTTATGTTAAAAAAACTGTTTAATATTAAATTAAAATGATGGTAAAAAGGGTGGTTTTTTCATGAAACCCTCACATTTTATATATTTTTAGAAAGCATATGAGAAGACCTTTAAGGTGGGGTAAGAATTTTCAAAATCTGACTTACCTATCTTAAATTACAAGAAGTTTAAAAAATGGTCTGAGTTCACATAACCTCAACTGGTCGGGTCTGATCGCCACGAAAAAGCCGGGTAGAGGGATGCCATTTTCCTCAAGGGCCGTGTCTGTATAATCTTGGCAAAAAGTCTGTAGGTAGTCTGTTTTTTACTCATCACTTATTTTTATTAGGGGAGATCCATAAACATGTGGACACTTTAGGGGGGTTGGAATCACTATAAATGAGAGGAAGGCACCAACCACCTAAAGGTGGATTAAGTAACGTTTTTTGTTTGAAAATCTTGAGAAATATTTCAAAAAGATGCAATTATTAAATAATGTTAACAAAGACGCAAATAAAAATTAATTTAGTGCCAGGGAAAAAAAAATACATGAACACATCACTCACCATGGAAATAAAAAAACGGCACATCAATTAATAATTTTCACATGAGAAGACATACCCAAATAAAGACATAAAGTCAAAAATGCATGTTTAAAGGAAAGTTTACATATTTATAATAGTTTGTTAATATACCACGTTTGAAAAGTTAAGAAACATAAAGCAATTATTGTTCACTTAAAACAACCAAATTTCTTCTCAGCTCTAGTCAGAACAACAGGAAACGAAAAAAAACTCAGTTGGAAGCTAGCAAAATCTATAACGATATCTTTAAAAATGTGAATTATTATACGGCTAATTTTTTTAAAATAATTCAAGAATTCCTGAAAATCATTCACAAACTGTCTGAATTACATTCATTAATTTTATATAAGGTATTTAAAGAATTTTCTACCATTTTAATATTTTGGAAATATACACCATTAAACAAATAATTTCTGTTCGTAAAATTGTAGAAATGTTTCAAATGTTCACCAAAAATGCAAAAGTTGTCATATACTTTGATTTTGCTGGAATATTTTGTTTATAAATAAACTAAAATTTAGGAAAATTTTAAAGCTGTTAAAAACCTTCAATTTTGATTTAAAAAATTCTCAAAATTTAGAATGTAGCTTAATTGCCACCATTCCCAAAATATTTAATGCTGATAGACCAGGATAAATCTTCTGAAAATCACTTAAAAATCAAATGGTCTTAAATAAAGTATTGCTAGCTGTATAAAATGAGCCCATTTAGGTGACACATACATAACATATCGTCAGCTGTGTGCTATCTTGTGACATAGACCATTTAGTTAATGATGACGTTTTGCTATACTTAACAAACACTACAAGATGCTTTAACCCGATTTTGGAAACTCGCTTCCGTTTACCGGATATCGCAATACACACTTGTGACATAGACCAATTTATCATCAAAATGATCGTGCACACTTGTGACACGTCATACATGTTGTTGGAAAATGTGGAAAATTTTTCTTGTTTTTCACAAATTTATGTTGATACACACTTTCTAAAAGCAATGCAATGTTTTGTTTTTGAAAATATACTGATTAAGTCGGTTAAACTGTTGATTTGAGCTTATTTTAGTTTGTATGGGAATTCTGTGCACACTTGTGACACGTAGTACAATTTTACTTTCGAAACACACTTGTGACACGTGCTTTTCAGATTTTTGATTACATAATTCACTGTATCTTTTAACTGGTGTAACCAAATCAGTTGAAATTTGGATCGTTTGTTAAGCGATAGTATACGAACCGATTGCTTCAAAAAGTTTGGCTCTGTCATTCATATTTTGAAAATATTTATCATCAAACTTTAAAAATCGATTTTCTCGAATAGTACTAAATGGTCATTGTCACAAGATAGCACACAGCTGACGATATGTCGTGGAATTTATTCTTAGTAATGCTGTATTTCTGATGCCTTTTAGTACGATTTCTAATAAGACAAAATGTAAAGTGTCTGAAAAATTTCAAATTGTTGCTTTTAGAGCGTCCAATTTCCCGGGTTTACAAAATTCCTGGGAAACGGGAAATTTTTAACAAATTTCCCGGGAAATTTGAAATTTATCGAAAATTGATCTTATCCTGCTTCTGATTGATATTTTGCAACAAAATTGTATAGAACTGCAACTTAAATGTTCAAAATGAGTGTAGGGGTCAATTAATGGCTTGACTGCTTATAAAAATCATACAACTTTGCAAAAAAAAAAAATAAAATTTTCTTATTATATCAATTGATTTTTTTTGTTAAGAACTATTGTTTTTTTAAATAAAATATTGAATCAGTGAGTAAAATCCATGCTTCTTAACCATAAAAATGCTTTTAAATTTGTCTCTGTTACCATTTCAAAGGAATATGTTTAAGAATAACGTTGACTCATAAAACAAAAAAAAAAACATGCAGAAATTATGTTTTTCATGGCAAATAACTTGTTCTAGACCGTAATTTTATCAACAAAACTCATTTGAAGGATTTTTAGGCAAAATTTTGACTTTTTATCATTTTCACCAAAAAATTATAGGTATATTGTTAAAAAACTTATAAACTATGTTAAGTAAAATTAACACATTGATTTTCTTTTTCTTCTTAAAAACTTTTCAGCAACCTTAGTGATTGTGTAAATTTTGAATACATTAAATCTGATTTTAACAACAAATATTTTGTACAAAGTCACCCCAAAATGCTAAAAACAATTTTCAACGCCACTAGTTTTCAAATACTATTGAAAAAACATTTTTTTCCAACAATAGTGCATGGACCATGTGTGGCCTACCCCAGTACATGTTTTACAAAATAATAATCTTGAGACAAACCTTACCAGTTGGAAAAAAATATAAAAACAGAATGAAATCCTATCATTGATACCCCGTTTTTCTTATAAGTTAAATATACACAGTAGATTAAAATATATAAGTTCAATATGCACAGTAGATTAAAATGAATAAAATGAAGTTAGGTTCTCTCATTAATATTTTTTTAAATTAAAAATAAAATTGGGACCAAAAAGTAAGGAAAATGTATACTTCCGCTTAAATTTCGGGAATTCCCAGAAAATTAAAAATTTCCCGGGAAACGGGAAATATTATTTTTCGGGAAATCCCGGGAATTCCCGGGAAATTTTTTCCCGGGACGGGAAATTGGACGCTCTAGTTGCTTTTGTTTTCGTAGACAAATTGTATTTTGAAATCTTAATTTTTTCTTAAAATTATCGTAACTTATAACATCATCAAAACTTCTATAAGAAGGAAACATTTGCCTTGATTTCCAGTCAACAACAAATTAACTGATATTTTTAAAGGAAATGTTTGCATCGAAATTTAATAGTCATACGTTTCTTTAAATACATGGCTCCATGGAAAAATATGTATCTTCAAATTTTTTCGATAACTCCTCATTAAAACCAAAAACTTTGCTGAACTCCAAATCGATTCGGCATGTTACCTGAATGTTGAAGGTTTTTGAGTAATTACAAACATGTTTTGTTTAAATAGTGGCTAACATTGTTCAAAGACTTGTATTGACAAAAAATCATACAAAATAGTTGTTTACTTTAAAGATCAAAAAGTGTGTCAAAAATTCATCCAAATAATCTAAAATAAAGCTGGTAAAAATGTTTTCCTGTTTTCAGAATTGCTTTGCAGAAGTTTTCGTAATTAAAAGTCGCAACTTTTGGTACCCAGACATGTATAGGTCATCGCTGAAATTTTAAAGTTATCGCAGTTTTAGTGAAAAAAGTTGATTTTTTGCCGATTTCGTAATTTTTCGGTTTTTTGCGCGCGGCGCGTCGAAAAAACGGATTTTATTTTCAAAAAATCATATCTCGGAATCCTGTTAATGAACTCCTCCCATTTTTCAGTTTATTATGTAAAAATGTCTGGGGAATCCGATAAAAATATTTCCAGACATAGGCTCTTTGGTCCAGACACCGTCAAAACGGCATTTTAATGTTTCATGCGCCCTTTTCATATGTTAGGCTAGATTTTTGAAACTTCTTATTATTTTTCTTTGAAAGGCCAACTTATCACCTTTCATTTGCGTATAAGACAATTGAAATCGGTTGAAATGGCGAGGAGTTATGGCTTTTCGAAAAAAGTGGTTTTTGCGAAAATCGACGAAAGTGGCCATTTTTTAGACCACCCTAACACGGCGTAGGTCACCCTAATGGCCAAACAAAAAAATAATATTTCGGCCAGGGAACCCCCAGAAAAATTTTGAGCCCGATCCGAGCACTTTTGTTTTTTTCATGCTGTTTTCGTGGGGAATTGCTGTATATATATATATATTTATATTTATATATATATATATATATATATATATATATATATATATATATATATATATATATATATATATATATACAGCAGTTCCATATGAAAGTTAAAGAAAAAAATAAAATTGCTTCGATTTGGCTCAAATTTTTTCTGGGGGTTCCTTGGCCAAAATAATTAGACCCGTATTTTTTTGTTTGGCCATTAGGGTGGCCTACGCCGTGTTAGGGTGGTCCGAAAAATGGCCATTTTCGTCGATTTTCACAAAAACCACTTTTTTCAAAAAATCATAACTTCGCTCCATTTCAACCGATTTTAGCTGTCTAGTGCGCAAATGAAAGATGATAAGTTGGACTTCCAAGAAAAAATAATGCGGAGTTTCAAAAATCTAGCCTAACATTTGAAAAAGTCTTATGAAAACATCAAATGCCGTTTTGACGGTGTCTGGACCAAAGAGCCTATATCTGAAATTATTTTTAACGGATTCCTCGGACAATTTTACATAACATATCAAAAATTGGGCGAGGTTCATTAACAGGATTCAGAGATATGATTTTTTGAAAATAAAATCCGGGTTTTTCGACGCGCCGCGCGCAAAAACGGGAGATTGACGAAATCGGCAAAAAATCAACTTTTTTCACTAAAACTGCGATAACTCGAAAATTTCAGCGATGACCTATAGATGTTAGGGTACCAAAAGTTGCGTATTTCAATTACAAAAAATTTGGTACCCTAACATGTATAGGTCATCGCTGAAATTTTCGAGTTATCGCAGTTTTAGTGAAAAAAGTTGATTTTTTTGCCAATTTCGTCAATCTCCCGTTTTTGCGCGCGGCGCGTCGAATAACCCGGATTTTATTTTCAAAAAATCATATCTCTGAATCCTGTTAATGAACCTCGCCCAATTTTTGATATGTTATGTAAAATTGTCCGAGGAATCCGTTAAAAATATTTTCAGATATAGGCTCTTTGGTCCGGACACCGTCAAAACGGCATTTGATGTTTTCATAAGACTTTTTTAAATGTTAGGCTAGATTTTTGAAACTCCACATTATTTTTTCTTGGAAGTCCAACTTATCATCTTTCATTTGCGCCCTAGACAGCTAAAATCGGTTGAAATGGAGCGAAGTTATGATTTTTTGAAAAAAGTGATTTTTGTGAAAATCGATGAAAATGGCCATTTTTCGAACCACCCTAACACGGCGTAGGCCACCCTAATGGCCAAACAAAAAAATACGGGTCTAATTATTTTGGCTAAGGAACCCCCAGAAAAATTTTGAGCTAAATCGAAGCACTTTTATTTTTTTTCTTTAACTTTCATATGGAACTGCTGTATATATATATATATATATATATATATATATATATATATATATATATATATATATATATATATATATATACGATTATTATTACCAAGCTAACTAATAATTAGGAAAATGATTTAATGTCCATCCATTTCTTATGTCCAAATAAGCCATTTTGCATCATTGGTTTGTCCATACAAGTCCCCATATACATTTGGAGGCTGACCATAGAAAAGTGCTATGCAAATTTTCGAAAATTTGTATCTTGAGAAGTGATTCTGATGTCTTAGACCTTGACTTTTCGACATTGTTGATTGGAAGACACCAGAGCGATCAGAAACTCCCTACTCAAGGGATGAATGCATATTTGCAATTTCTATGAACAACACCCAAATTTGTATGGAGACTTGTATGGATAAACCAATGATGCAATATGGCTAATATATTGATGGACAGGGTTTCCTCCAAATCAACATCGATTTGCGAGAAAGTAGAGAATTGTTCTTCTTCGTTTCAAACATTATCAAACATTTCCGTGTCCTGGCTGTTAATATTGGGCCTTTTTCACCCGGCCAAGTCCCTCAACCGTATCACTGCACGATGTTCCTGTGTGTTTGTGTAACGTTACGTTGTATACTCACCGGATGTACAGCTCCGGCAGCGGTGAAATGTCCCGTGCGTGGCAATCAACCGTGATGTAGCCGTCCCCGTTCAGGTAGTAGTTGAGATCAAACTTGGACTCTTGAACTGTGAAATCAATTATAGTGGGTGGGTGGGATGGAAAAGGTTGGAGAGGGAGAGAAGAAAAAACGAGATGCAGATTAGCAGAACGACCTTCGGGAAAATTTTACACTTTGTGCCCCAAAGGAGGATTAATGAGATCTCTGGAAATTTGATTTCGCATGAATTTTTAGGTTAAGATTAATTTTAAATAAAAAAAATATTTCCAAAAATTCTAAATGTTGGGTGGTTGGTAGGCACGGCACTTACCGATAATTTTCAGCTTGGCCGACTTCCGGTCGATCGAGGCGAACGTTTGCACCATGCAGGCGTACTCGCCGGTGAAGTTCGCGAGCGGTTTGATGATGGCCATCGCCCGGTGCTTGTGTAACCGCTCCTGGGACACGACGTAGCTGGTGTCGACGCGGTTTTTGAACGATTGCTGAAACGAAGCAGAGAGGACAGAGGTTGATGGTTTTTGAAGTTTTCGGGGAAAACTGACCCATGCGAGTGGGTAGTGATTTTCGGGACATGAACCAAATTGACATTCGCGAGAGTTGGTTGATGGAAAACCAATTACTTTCGCTCGAAAAGGCACGTTTTCGCAATAATGGTAATGACAGGCAATTAAATCTGCTTATGTGGAACAAATGAAACATTCACTACTATGTATTAGAAGGAAAACTGGGATACAATACACACAAATTACTAAAAATAAACATTTATCCAAAGTCTTCAAAGATTGAATGAAATTGAAGTTTGAGCCAGAACTGTTCGACAAGCACCCCTGCTTTGAACTTTCCTCTTGCGAATAAAGTAGATACTCAATTTAATTCAATTATTCATGACTCAATACCATGATCCGAAAGTCAAATCCCTTTGCATCCCTTTGTCCTTAGACATCCCCTTTTAATCTTCCCCTTAAAAATACCTTTTCTCCCCTTTCCCCAAGCAAGTCAATTAGGTTCAATTAGATCCGTGTGTGTTTATATTTGCCAAAAAAGGGGCGAGAGTTCCAAGAGCTACTTACGAATGGAAACGGATTTTTGGACGGTATCCACTGGTAGACCGGCTGCCCGTCCAGGAACCACTTGAGCACGAACCCCTTTTCCGACTCGTCCACCTCGTACTCGCAGTCCAGGATCAGCGGGTCCGGATTCTTGGAGCTCTTGTCCAGCAGGTACGTGGAGGGCACTTTGAGGCTGGTTATCTTCACCGCCGACACTGCAAACTCTGAAATTTTGGGGAGATATAAAAGAAAAGAAGGGTTTAAAAACGGGTGGATAAATTGTTTTCCTCAGAAAATTTTCAGGAAAAAAAAGATGGGTTGAGAACCCCATCTGGGACATGTTTGCATTTCTTTCCTATTTGTCGAGTCCTGTCAATCAAGCCCCCGTGAGGACGTGAGGACAGAAAACGGTCCCAAGCGTGGCATTCAACCGTAGAATTTGGTGTCCTTATCGTGACGGGATCACATAAAACTTTCGATTAAACCAAAGGAGGAGGAGGAAAAAAACGCAGCTGTCAGGAGAAATGAAGAAGGAGTTTTTCTACAGGTCATGCCACCAAATGGATTAAAATGATAGAGTTTTGTTGATGTTTTTTCATTCCTCCTTCAAATTATGAACCATGACTTCCGTTTGACTTGGGCGCGGCTAGTGATTTGTTCGTGTTCTGAGAAATACGTTTCGATTTATTGAATGAATCATTCTTTGGAATTCTGGTTATTAGTGATGATACGACGGGTGAGAATCATGCGTGTAACGGCCAGATGTTGAATGTGTGAGAATTTCTCACATCATGTGGTTTATAACTAACTGTCGGCCATTTCCTCTGATTTGCTATTCAAATAAATGGTAATTTTGTAAGTGACAGAAAGCAATTTCAGATGAAACCGATCATTTAATATCAATTGCTTTAGAAATAATGCTAAGGTTCTGTTGTAAAAGTCAGTTTATTTCTTTAGTTATCGTTTAACAATAGTGGTTCAGGAACAGAGCAATTCTCTCAGATTTCGGTCATTCGATTTTTTTGGGTATTTTTTAATCCGGCTGAAAATTATTTTGGTGCCTTCGGTATGCCCAAAGAATGCAATTTGCATCATTGGTTTTTCCATATAATTTTCCATACAAATTTGGCAGCTGTCCATACTAAAATGATGTATGAATATTCAAAAATCTGTATCTTTTGAAGGATTTTTTTTATCGATTTGGTGTCTTCGGCAAAGTTGTTGATATGGATAAGGACTACACTGAAAAAATGATACATGGTAAAAAAGGTGATTTTAATATAACTTTTTGTGACTAAAACTTGATTTGCAAAAAATACTATTTTTATATGTTTTAGGGGACATCGAATGACAACTTTTTAGAAATTTCCAGACATGAGCACGGGTAAATAACAAGGGAAATGTGTAATAATACCTTTCTCTGGTATCAATACCAAATTTTGGTATTCCTGGACCCTTTAAAATTTGTCTTAAGGATTATGCAAGAGCAAAATTTGGTATCATACCAATTTAAGGTATTGTTTTGATATTGAAAAATTGTCAATGGTCGGACACCACATTTTAGTATTTTTTTGGTATTACAGTATTTTATCAAATTCCTCTGAAACTATGGGAAAATTTTGACCAATTTTGACAAAATAATTAATTTTGCGCTAAAATTATGTCTCAAAGCGAATGCTTTTATTGAAAACCGAAAATTTTAAACTTGATTTTAAACATTTTTGATTTACCCCCTAAGGAAATGACTTGAAATTGTGGAAAATTTTCTAAACCAGGATGCCACATTTTGGTATTATTTTGGTATTAAAGTGTTTTATCAAATTCCTCTGAAACTATGGGAAATTTTTTACCAATTTGACAAGATAATTAATTTTGCGCTAAAATTACTTGAAACCCAAAAATGTTAAAACTGATTTCAAAATTTTCTTATATACCCACTAAGACTTTTTTTTAAATCGGGATGTCGGGATAACCAGTTACTTTGAAAAACGAGTCAATTGACAGATTATTGAATTTTTGTGAATTTCAATCCAATTTAATTTTAATAACATTTATTTTTCAATGTTGTTATTTTTCAGAAGCTCAAGAGCTTCAAGCATAAGCCGTTCATCAATGACACATGTATTCGATGTGGCGAAGAATATCACTGAGATCAACATGAAATCATCAGGTGAGTAGATTTTTCTGTTTCATGTGAAGAATTGTAATTTCCGTTTTTTTTTCACTTATTGCAACTGCTGCACTTACAAATAGCATGAAAATACCAAATTTTGGTATTACTTTTGCAAATACCAGCGACCAAAATGTGCCCTTGTATGCCTAGTAATAAATGGTAAAATACCATGAAATCATACAAAAATAATGTTTGTGGAAATCCACAGGAATACCAAAATCTTATATTACAAGGGCGTGGGAATACCAAAAAATAAAACTATGGCAAAACCAAGTTTTGTTACTTAAGCAATTTGGTGGTATTATTTTACCCTTGGAATAACATGTTTTGGTATTATTGTGGTCTTCCACATAAAAGATTTTGGTATGATTTCATGGTATTTTACCATCTATTACCAACCACAAGAAAAATTTACAGCCACGGGCACATTTTGGCCCATGTTCTTTGACCAAGTAATACCAATATTTTGTAATCCAGTGTTATTAACCCCTGCTCGGGAAGGCACTATAGTGAATTAGACAAATGAAACATATTATACAGGCCAGGCAAATTACCCACACTCAAAAAAATGAGTTCGCGTAAACGTGAACAGAGTTCATGCCACCGGGAACCAGGAAGAAAACAGTTCACTTTCATGGTGCAATGCACTATAAAAGTTGAACAGTTTTCTTCCTGGTTCCCGGTGGCATGAACTCTGTTCACGTTTACGCGAACTCATTTTTTTGAGTGCAAGTACCAAGCAAAATGCTTCTAATTCTTAACAGTTTTATGAAAACATTGACCAAAACTTTGCTGGATTTATGATGGGATGTTTTATAAATATCTTCAAGTGTACTTTAAGAACATGGAACGTAGTTCTATGTAGCACTTCAATGTTTCACTTAAAGTTTTCCTAGAGAGGCTATATTTAAGACTGTTTAACTGTTCTGGAGATAAATTGATCATTTTTGGCTAAGAAAACTTTAATCTCTATTAAAGAAAGATACAACACTTAGAATGTTACTTGGATAGGCCGATATGACACAATTTGTAATACGAACAAAAATTTGTCCAATCATTCCCAATTTCAAAAGAAGCCATTTGCATAAATAGTTTTTTTTTTTATTAAAGACTCCAAGCAATCTTGAGGGCTGTTCATACAAAATGGGCAAGTGATATTGTGTCTTAGGCATTGTTGTAGGTTTTGTAATAATTGGAACTCTTCAGAGAAAAGTGTACACGGAAAAAATATCGATTCTATTACTTTCTTTTATCACTAAAAGTTGAATTCCAAAAATAAGTACCGACCAGACTCGATTATCCGAAGGCCTAGGAAAAATGTCCCTTCCAATAATCGAATCACAGAAAAAAATGGTTTTCGCTGGCTTGTTTTTTTTTTATTATTGAGTTTGAATATGATCCCAACATGCTCTGAAGTGATTCAGAATTTTTGACTCCAAGATGGCGAATAAAATGGCGGTGTTGCAAAACTGAAAAACCCGATTTAATCCCACCTGGGTGGGATAGAGCCTTTCTTACAAAAGGAAGATAACGGCAGTTGATTTTTTTTTAAAGAAATAGCAAAATAAAGAATGGTCTATTCATTAATCAATTCAAAACTCAACATGATTTTTTCATAAAACTGAAAAGCGCTGGTTTTTGCCTCATTTGCCATGGCCGGGTGTAAGCTGTGCTCGCACACAAGCATTTTCGATTTTTTAAATCAGAACAAATTATTTGTGAGGCAGAGAATTAGCTCACAATTTGCGATGTTCGTAATGTTTTCTGCCTATCGCAAAATTGTTCGTATTCTCTGAGTGTTTTTTGCACTTTTCAAAATATCAAGAATTAACGAGAAAACAAAATAATTCCGTCTTGCTCCAGAGCGTTAAAGTGGTTACAAAATGACTGGCACCCGAGAATTTGCCGTGTTGTAAACGATGTAACGGTAAAGCCGCATAAATGTTTTTGAAAGCTTTGAAACGCCTACTGGAATTCACTAAACTGACATTTAGGCGTTAGGCAAAACTGTGAGCTTTCAATAAGCAAGCCAGAAAATTATGTAGTATGCATTTAGGCGTTTTTGGGATTGGGAAGCATACTGCGACTGAGCGCTCGGTGAGACTTCACTACGACAAACGCAAACGTACCGAATGAACCACCTTGACTCATACGCTGGGTTCATTGCCGACGAGCCGATACGATGAACCAAAATACAGAATGAGCAAAACAAAAAAGAAAGGCAAAAGAATGAGCATGGGGCTTCAGAACGGATAGCTGCTTGCGTCTAGTTTGCGTTCACTGAAGCTTAGCATAGATAATCATGACAGGCGATGTGTGATGAACGAGCAATCGATAAAGCAACTTGCACTAATAGTGGGTAATCTAGTATCAAAACTCTATACGCGCCAGCATGTGAAGCTCAACTTGACAACTTGTCGACGAGGCGACGAAAATCGATCGTCCATGATTTTTTGCAGATTTTTCGAATGAATATTTCTCGAGAAATGATTTGGGAACGAAGCTTGATTTGGCGTCGGAGCCAAAAGCAAACCCTATACCTTTCTTTAGTAAGAAAGGCAAAAATGGAAATTTTCTAAAATCTGAACGGTAAATCCGAATGAGGTCAAATTTGTTTCAGAACCTCGATTATAAGCCGACTCGGTCCTAACCAGGTCCCAGTACCGAAAAGGACCTAATAAAAATAATTTTATGAAAAAAAAAAAACCTCGATTATGGTCTAGATTATGATATGGAGAAAAAAAATAATAATAAAATGCCAAAGGAACAGTTTTGGCATTTGGTGAAAATTGGCTTTTACCTTTTTTAGTGGTTTTTCCCCCTCACAGTGAATCAGTCCACAAGCTGTAAATCAAGAACCACATTACCGACATGGATGAAAATTTGGGAGGATGTAGGGCTCGAAAATGCATTTTTTTGGATAAATAAACGATTTCAATGCTTCAATTTTCGATCGAATTTTCATTTGAAAACCGCCTGATTATGTGAAAACACGCTCCGAGTCCCCTTAAAAAATGGATAAATTCAAATTTGGTATGGAACTGGTTCAGGTTCAGCACATCCCCTTTCAAATGCGCCCAAGAGAGCTTAAATCCATAATGTGGGCTCTGAGAAACCCCCTACCACAAAATTGAGCACTTTTTTACCACACACGGACGTCATGCGTGCTCTGCAGTAAATTAAGCGCCAAAATTCGGATATTGAAGATAGACCAATTCTGTCATTGTCAAACGATCGGGCGTCGAAAATCGATCGTCCATGATTTTTTGCAGATTTTTCGAATGAATATTTCTCTAGAAATGATTTGGGAACGAAGCTTGATTTGGCGTCGGAGCCAAAAGCAAACCCTATAGCTTTCTTTAGTAAGAAAGGCAAAAAGGTATTTGGTATGCTAAAAGGCAACTCAAGCTTGGCTAAAAAAGTAAGTTTTCGATGTTTATGTCATAAAATTGGTCCAGTTTTTTAGTTAATTAAATACGTTGTACTAAGTTGAAGAGCAGAAAATCAGAAAAAAATTGATCACGGCCGTTCAAGGTCACCTGCGACAGAAATGAACGACGAAGCAAAGATAAACGCAAAAAGTAGCTTTTTTTGAACTTTTTTTTTGTAAAATCGCTATAACTTTGTAAAACATTGTTACACTCTGAAACACATCCCTGCAAAGTTAAAAAAACAAGAAATTTTAAAACTAAAAATTATGTTCTAAATGACAAAAATACCGTTCTGGGTTGAAGAAGAATTGAAAAGTACATTAAGTTTCCCATTCAATGACGGAATTCTGAGTACTTGATCAAATCGGGCATCCAATTTTACATAAAGGTCTCTCTGACACCAAATTTCCAAACTATCACCAATTCAGACTGCAAATTACTGAAATCCACGTCTTCATCGAATGATCAAGAATGGAAGAGGTCGTACTGCAGCGACCTCAAATTTAAATCATTAAATTTGTCCATTTTTCGAACCTCACCACCGTTCTGACCATGCGCGCTTACGCAAGCATAAATAATTTTACCCGTCGACTCGCGTTGCGCGACAAATAATTAAGCTTATGTACAGGTGTGGATCATGAGTCATCCTCACCTGAAAAGCCCTTTATTAAATTTCGCCAATTGTTAGGCAATCAAAATGGTTAAGCTTTCAATTATGAATGTGCGATGTTATTACACAGGGGAAATTGAGGGTGTGGCTTAACCAAATTCATTGACATGTTTGTTCAATGGAGAATTCGACCTTCTCATTATTGACCAACATTTTGGAGAATGTTTTAGGAACATAATTTTGATATTCCAATAACATAATTTAAAGTTTCACGACAATGGTTCGAACCCATGACTTCCGATTTTGAGGTGTACTCACTACACCATACGGAAAGTCATGAAGAATTGCAGAGGTCTGCATAATTTAATTCATGAGGTTCATCGATGCTTCTCATCGAAACGGACCACTTTTAGTAGAACAAAATTTAGTAGAGTTTTCGGGGACTGACTATAAAAACCCCAAAATTCTTGAGGAGGGCGGTTAGTTCCAGTCAGTTCCAGCCAGTTCAAGCCCAGTCCAGTTCCAGATCCTGAAGAAGCCCCAGACCAGCCGGACCCGCCAGCAGCCACCAGTAGCAGAGGCCCCAGTCCAGCCGGACTTAGCGGTGGAGGCCGCAGTCCGCCGGGACTTAGCCGCTGTGAAGAGTCCGCCGGGACTTAGCCGCTGTGAAGAGTCCGCCGGGACTTAGCCGCCGTGAAGAGTCCACCCGGGACTTAGGAGTTCGGGTCTGGCATGGCTCGGCGAAGAGGTCTGGAGGACAAGTCTGGCTTCAACGTAGAGAATTGGCTCGACGAAGGTCTTAATGAAATTAGCAACAAATAGTTGAGTGATGTGATCGTGCGCGTAAAAGTTGAGAGTGTTACCGCAAAAATGTAATCTTTAAAAAGTGTAATATACAGATAAGTGAAGTTTACTGATCTGTTTTGACTCTACAAGTAAATATCACAAAAATCCTGAAAGCCTAAACCGCTCGGGCCGTTCACTAGTGACAAAAACTTTTTATAACATTTGTACCAGCCTAAACTGAAGTCAAAAAAGAATTTCCTATTATTTAATTTTGTCCAAAAAATCATAACTCGGCGGCAATTTTTTTCCTTATATTTCTCTATGGTTCAAAACTTGGGATGTTTTGTCCCCTAAAACATATAAAAAAATATAAAAAATGGATTTTAGGAAATCGAGTTTTTGTGATAAAAACTTGAATTGAAAATCGGCATTTTCTGTGTACCTGTTTTTTCATCAATACCTACAATTTTGCCGAAGACACCAAATCGATCAGAAAATTTCTTTGAAAGGTATGGACAGCTGCCAAGATTGTATGGAGCCTTGTATAATTGAACCAATGACACAAAATGGCTTCTTTGGTCATAGAGAAGGAACCCACAAAGTTTTAACCCAAATCAAAAAATATAAATATAATTCGGTTTTGGTGGAGAACTGCTCAAGTACTTTTTGATTGCAAATTCGATTTTGCTTTAAACATGATTTCTATCTTTACGAAATGGGATTCTGGGGAATAAGATAGAACCATTTATTACCTTAGAATGTAAAAGATGTCTGCTTTTCTATTTAAAAAATGCTTTTTATTCAATTTCCATCCTAGATTCACAGTTTAAAATACATCACTAACCGGTAAAACTAGCAATCGAGAAAAATTATCACGCCCCAAAGATTATCAATTTTCTATGAATAAAAGATACCCGATATCCTGTTATATCGCCCGGGCGGAAACGAATTTCAAACTGCTCAATTTTTCAGCTCTCTTCATAATTTATGAGCAACGTTTTTCACCACCAAACGAGCTCCAAAATAGAGTGCTCATAATTTGTATGCACCCTTCGCGTAGCTCGTTGCTCAATCGTTCGACTTGCGAAGCGGTGTATTGAAAAATCGCTGCCTTTATTAGGTTCATGAAAAATCAATCAATTTGTGCAGTGCAAGTGGAAAAATGAGAAAGACTGGGGCCGCGAACTCAACTAACCCAAAATGCTAACCCACCATGTGAGAGCAGTGAGTAGTAAAAAATGCTGAATTGATCCTAAGCCACTCTGGCAGGAAATTTTCCCCAAACCGAAAGTTAGTTATTTTATTATGCACTCAAGATTCATATGCATGCAAATGCCTGGACCCTTTCGGCATCATCCTTTCGCTCACGGAAAAGCTCAAAACCCGTGCAGTGGAGGGAGAAGAGTCCTTCCCTCAGCTATTGTGCGAAGTGCTTCGTCGTTAATATTTTATACATTCATCCCTCAAACTCACTCTTTCTCTAGGTTTGAGATTATTGAATTTCGTGCATGTCATTGGGCCTCATATGCTCCGGCAGGCCCTCGTAATGGCATTACACCGGCGGCTGCGGCGAGATTTGCTCTGGGACGACGCAGTTTACGCAAATTTCGAGTAATTTGGGTCCGGTTTTTGATGTGTGCTGCCACGTGGCGGTTTATTTGATCTTGAAGGGGGGGAATATCTCCAGCTTCTTAGCATTTGATGGTTGTCGTAAAAAAAGTGGGAGGTCGTAGAAAAATTGGTGTTTTTATAAGGTATTCATGAGTATCTTAGACGATGTTAAACATAACTGGCAGAGTCGTGATGTGCATTTGTGATGATCTTTGGTGAAGGTTTTGGTGACCTTTTCTAGAAAGATGGTATTGTTTTCATTCAAATTTAAGTGCTGTCGTTTAAAACTGTTAAATTTTTGTCTAGAATATTTAACCTTGATAACGGGTACAAGACTTATTATAATTTTAAATGAATAACGAGACGAATCAGCATTAATGATCAATTAAAAATCATGCAAAATATGTTTTTTTTTCATACGAATTGAATGCCGGTACCCATAGGAAATTTATTTGAGATATTCTTTAACACAATTTTTGGCCTTAATATGTTTTATTTGACCAGAAATGGTTTGTTCCAAGCATCAATAATCTGCGAGAAATTTATTATCATCAAACTTACCATTCAAATCAAATTTCAACATTCCTCAAGCCAGCTCAAATTTCACCGAAATGCGCCTCACGAGAAGCAATTTCCGCTTAAATCATGGAAATATGCCTCCTCACAGCAGGCTAGCAATTGCCTAATTGCCGGGTCAAAATTTTCCAGTTGAGCTAGTCCCAAGTCCAAAGCCGTATGGTGCTCCTGAGAGCAAAAGCGGAAATAATAATCGCTGACTCGTACATCCCCAGTCCCAGCAGGCAAATAATTTCAGCCAAATCTTTTCGTTTCGGGGTTTTTCCTCGGTGTCCTGGTCGAAGGCCATTCCGTATGAAGCATTGAGGCCATATCCTTTGATATCAGATCTCTGTCTCCCGGCCAATATGGGCGGCACACCAGATTCTTCTGTCTGGGCCTGAAACGACGAGCTCTCCAGGCAGGCCAGGACTGCACAGAGTCAAACGGCGAGAAAAGTCTCGTAAGAAAATTTGATATCTGATATCGCTCTCTGCAGTGGAGTTGCTGGTTCGTTTGGGAAATATTTGCCAAATCGGAATGTGTATTTTGCACTGAGGGGAAGAGGGGAGGAGGGAAGATTCCGACTTTGTCGTCTTGTCTTGCCAAGGATTGGTTCCGCTTTTCCGGATGGATTTCCCCTCCATGAAATTCGCACATATTTCGACTTCTTCGCCAGAAACTGAAGCTGGATGGAACATTTTTGGACCCCGCTGCTAAGAAGTGATGGCACTCGAGTTATTCAAAAGCTGACAGCGAGAAATCGGAAGAGATATTGGGTGGCAAAAAGGCACGGGTGGACATTCCTGGCCAGAAACGGAATAATATTGTACTATTCAAAATTGACGCATATATATCTTACAAACATGCCCGGACGTCACACGTGGTCAAACGAACGCACACCAAATTAGGATTTGATTTTGGTTGGGTTTTTGGGATTGAAGAATTTCGTTTTGGGGCAAGAGATTGGATGCCGGAAATCGATGACTTAAGCACTGAAAATAGGGCGTCCAAATTTCCCGGGTTTTGAATTTCCCGGGAAACGGGAATTTTTTTTTGAATTCCTGGAATTCCCGGGATCCCGGGAAATTTTGGATACAGTCATAAATTGTATGTTTTCATTATATTGGTTATGTTTTCGAGCTAAAAATCATAGAATTAGCTCAACAATATTAACTGGTGGTAATCTAAAGCTCAATCGAAACAAGGGAAGCAGTTTTTAGATAGCTTAAAAGAAATTAAAATTGTTTTTTTATCTGTGTTGTGCTTTGGATTTTGGATTAACCACAATTTAAAATATATTGTGATATTTCTTTTATTATTGTTTTATGACGTGAAAAATTTCTTTGAAAATGTAAAAAAAAACAAGAAGCGAAAACAAATAAAATGATAACGGTCAATGTAAAATTTTGATAGGTTTTGAATTTCATGTTTTAAATAAAACATATTTAAAACATTATCATTGAGTTACTACCGCCTAATGGAGAAACTCGACACTGCATTTTGAATAGCTACAATAAATTTTAGAGCAATAAATTTAGAAATCGGTGAACAAAGTTTATCAAAACATTATGCAAAAAAAATTGCATCAACAGCTGTCTTAATTCGATGAAAAATATTTTTCTATGATTTTTAAACAAATTCAAAAACCTAAATTTACGTAAATAATTATATACCCAGTCTTTTAAAAATATATAAAATTAAATAGAAAATATTTAAAGCGCTATACATTATGTAAACGAAAATTTTAACAATTTTCCATAATAAGCCAAATGAAAGCTGATGTATGCCGAGTACAAATCGTAATGCTTTAAAATTCTTATCGATTACTAAGTATTCAACTGGTTATCTATTTCCGCAACCAAATCTGAATTCCCAGGATAAAATTTGATTTTTCTTCAATTTCGAGAATTCCCGGGACACATTATAAAAAAATCCCGGGGTTCGGGAATTCCCGGTTTTGGAAAAATCCCGGGATTTTTGTCCCGGGAATTCTCGGGATGGACGCACTAACTGAAAATCCAGAAATCTGAACAGGATTATTGATAAGTTGAGCTTTAACCAATATTAACATCACTCAACGGACTTTCTGTTATGCACGTCACAATCCGAAATTTGTTTATAATTGAATATTTTGATGATGAAAACCAACTGAATTTCTCATCTCTCATCTCTCATCTCTCATCTCTCATCTCTCATCTCTCATCTCTCATCTCTCATCTCTCATCTCTCATCTCTCATCTCTCATCTCTCATCTCTCATCTCTCATCTCTCATCTCTCATCTCTCATCTCTCATCTCTCATCTGTCGTTATTATTATAAAGAAAAAGTTCTCATTTTTAGATGTTTCATTCTGTGGCTTTTTTGTGTGATTTAATCGTTTTGTTTTATTGTTTTACTTTGGTTGTTGTCTCATTTTGTCACTGACTCATTGTTTTTGTTGGTTGTTAGCTCAATTTGTCATTGTCTTTTTGTGCTGTCTTGTCTCACTTTGGTATTATTTGACGTTGCTTGTGTCTCACTTTGCTGTTGTCTAATCTTGACATTGTCTCACTTTGGCGTTGTCTAATTTGGCAAAATCTAATTTAATCGTTTTGTCATTATGTGTTGTCTCATTTTGTCATTTCATTTTTCATGATTTTGATTGAGTCTCGAAATTGTCTTTTTCTAACCAACTTTTCCT